>NW_022884786.1:0-18825 GCF_011952205.1 Bombus bifarius | reverse complement strand
GACTACTTCGATGTTGTTACGAACAGAAACTGATAAAATATTAATCTTAAATATAGATTGAAATGAAATCTTGTCACGTAAATATATATATGTACTAGTTACTCAAACTATGGATCACATAACCTATACAAAAAAAAAAAAAAAATTATTGTACACTATAAAGCAAGAGGTTAAATCTTTAATCTGTTAAGAATTAAATTTTTTATTGTAACTACGAAAATTATAAAAGTACCAAGCGAAGCAAGTACGGAATATAGGGATATAGGAAGCGATGGGGAACAGCAAGTAACTCCAACATCGAAATACTACAACGATGCCAATCGAAAACGCTAAGAGCCTTAATAGACGCACCTTGGTATGTTACCAACGAAACCATCCATCGCGACCTCAAGATACCTACAGTCAAAGAGGAAATAGCAAAATATAGCGACAGATATAGCAAAAGAGTCAAGAAACACCGAAACCCCCTTAATCACTGGACTACTCGATACGACGGACCAGATTCGCAGGCTGAGGAGGCACTACCCGCTAGACCTAAACGTTAGATTCATTTAATTATCCAAATTAAGCATATGCACTTACTTATAATACTTATAAATTATACCTATCTATAATAAGTATTAACTTATTGTAAATAAACAGCCATGTCACTGTGCCACGCCAGAAAAATTACTGAAAATTCTGAACGCGAGAATTGATTGTAATTTCAACAAATAAATAAAAACAAAAAAAAAAGCTGTTGCTGTCCCCAAGCGCCAAAATACGTTCTGACTACTATTTTATGTATCTCACAGAAGTATGTCTTCATTCATCATCTCCCATGCCATCCACCAACGTGTTCTTAACATGTTATCTCCTAGTAAAATATTGATGTTGAGTCAGATATCCAACTGAATAATCTTTTCGGTGTCTACTATAAGACATTTAAAACCAAGGCTCGTACACACGTGTGCTTATACGTCAGATGTAATACTTAACACGAAACCTGCTTATATTAATATTAAATTTATGCATAGTAGGATGTTCGACCTTTGTAAAAATGAAATTATAATACATACAGTTTCACCGTGGAAAAGTGAATCTTTCTAGCATGTCCACGCAAATGCAGGGGAGGGGAGGACTGTGCATGCACCAAACAACTTTACGTTCGTAATTTTTCACACAAATGTACAACTGTAGGGAAATAATTATCTCTGATTTTTCGGATGTTATGAATCGACAATATCGCATAACGGAATGCTGTGTTCTACGTATTCTATTTTTGTTACGAAAGTGGTACAAACGAAGTCCACATAAGAATAGTACAACAAAATCGGTTGAGGTTAGGTTATCGTGCAGATATCGCGGCTTTTGCATTGGAAACTGCCAGTCTCGTCGTTCCTTGTAAACGAAAGAAAGGTATTGTAATCGGTCGGAATTAACATAAAACTCGTCGCATGCGACCATATGGCCTGAATGTTGAATAAACGTAGTAGAGAGTAAAACGAGAGTAGAGCGCGAGCTATGTGATTCTAACCGTTTAGGCGGAAACTAATGATTGTAACCAGAGCCGAGATATATGCCAATATTACTTTGCTCGTGTAACCTCAATTCATATCAGAGACCAGGCCACACACCACGGACAGGATGGCACCCAGATGTCTGCATATCCTTGGCGCGCACCCTCAATAGTCTTAAGTGCCCACCAGGGGCCTTGGCATTTTTATAGTTAAGGTCCTTCGGACCAAGCGAGTATTTCCTGTCTTAAATTTCCCTTTACGTTTATTGTCTACCACGTGTTAGCTTAGAAAGTTGGTTTTCTCCACATCTGGTATGTTCCGTTGGCAACTTTCTCGCGAGGGCGGCTAAAACCCTTCCTGGTCCACCAACCGTCCTATTATCCAATCGGAGATGGTGTCTACTGCCCTCACTTCCTTAACCAAAATTGTCATCAACAAATCCGATAGTCCCGTGTCCTTAGACACACCCACCCCTAGCCTTCCTCAGACACAGTATCGTCAGTAAAACTTCACTTATTCTGTATCCTTAGAATAGTCAACATATCTATGTCGGTCTCTACTCTTATAAGTCGCGTACTTAATGTATTGTTGTAACTAAGTCTTACATAACGTGGTTGGAGTGAATTGTGATTTATGTTAACTCAGTGCGTGTTACATTGTGATTGCTGAATTCATAATAAAGGTTGATTAAAACCAAGTTAATAGTTGTGTTACGACTCAACTATATTTTATTTTCACCAACCAACCCAAAAATTACGTGACACTCGACAAAGCGTATAAGATGAGGAGAGAATCGCGATAAGGTAGAACAAGAGTACGTAAAGCAAGTCTGTCAACTAGATTGAAATCCTATAGCTATAACTACAGTGAATCCATATTCTGGCGAATTGTCTTTTCACAAATGAAGAACGGAATTGATACAATAACTACTGTTCATTCATAACTACTGTTGTAAGAATCTATATATTTGTCTATCTATATCTATATATATCGATCTATATATATTTGTCAGAATGTCATTTTATCAAAAAACCCATCCTCTGTAATCATAGTTTAACGAAGCATAATTAATAGAAGAGGTAGAGCGTTAAGTGGAGATGATTTAATCACAGTTAAGTAGATAAATCTCTATATTAGTCTCTTTAATTAAAATGTCCTACGTTTTATTTGCGTCATTTTTTTTCTTCATCCAATTTAAAATGTTTAAATAACAATAGCCTATACAATATAATTTTATGTAAAAAAATTGATTATACCATGTTTATTACAGATATTTAACATTTTTGTGTACATACAAAATTTAAATTATACCTCGCTTGAGAACAAAAATTCTATTTGTTTTCCTAACATGTACTAATAATTATTGAGCAAACTAGAAAAAGCTGGAGGAGATTACTTAGGAAGATTACTTAGCATCTTATATTCCTGGCAAGAGAAAATGAAAAATTCGTTTCTTCTCTTTGCTTCCCTGTTCCTTCTTTCCTCCTTTTTCCATTTTTACATCGCTTTGTTTTACATCGCAATTTACATTTATTTGTAAAGTTTGAATCTCCTCGATATTGAAGATGTTGAAGCTGCAAGTATGTATTTCATTTTAATCCATTCGAGACCGAGATTTAATTGTAAGACGATACCTAGGTGTCGGTACGATCTGAATGTTTAGTTGGAATGATTCTGTGTTTTACTCTCTCCAGGGTATCCTTTTCATACTTTGATTTTAAATCGATGACAATCTTAAATAGTATACCTCATATTTTTAAAATATAAAATTATATACTATGTTATTCTATAATGTATTATGTACAGTCATATATATATGTCGGATCACGATTCGAATTTTGGGCGCGCGACGACTCTTCATGTGGACTAGCCATCGTTTCACAAAGCCGAGATTTTATTTACACGTATATACAGGTCTATCACTAAGCTTAACAAATAATAAGTACAACTAATAATAAGTCTAACAAACACTAAGCCTAATGAATAATACGATCTACGAATAATTAAATTAAATAATACTATTAGCAATGTTTGAGTTCAAACGAATCCACGGTTACCGGGATAACTCCTTACTAAGCGAAACTAACTTAGACGCAAATGCGATCGTCGAAAATGATCGATGTATCACTCTCCAAGGCAATCGCAAGAATGCCAGCCTCGTGGAGATTTTTCTCCCTGTACAATTGCATTTTGTTTTCTATACCCGTTTGGAAGCATCGAGAAGGTTCCAAACGCCGTTGCTAGGCACACTCGTTGGAAGCATCGAGAAAGTTCCAAACGCCGTTGCTAGGCAGTTTCTGCCTGGAGTTTTGATTACTAATACAATGTATGTCCCATTGCATCGGCACCTCCAAGGCAACATCACACGTGGCTAGGCCTGCTCTCGAGGCCGCATGCCGCCACAACCACATTTCTCGGAAAACACATAGAACCACTCCAAACCTCCGTTAGATAAAACATCCATCCCGTGACCGTGGCTACGTTCAGCGACCGATTGTCACCTCGAACCCAATCTCGCTTATTACAAATCTTAAGCAATTACAACTATAATAAAATCTAGGCTAAGGTACTAGAGGATGTTCCCAAAATTTCCAAGGAAAGGCTTCGGCTTTCCTTTCATCTCCGACATATATATATATATATATATAATAATTCTATATTGAAAAAAATATGAAATTAACATGATATATACATTACTACATAAGTTATATATAAAATATGTATATTATACCCTTGCCTACTGACTGATATGAATTTCTTTCGGTCTCGAATGCGTTAAAAGAGTGCGCAAAGAAGTCGAAATTACTTATTGTAATTAGTAAAACGACCTGAGAGGCAGACAGATACAAGAAAAAAGGAATATTATATTAGCGGCATTATCATGTTTTTGCTCTCTTTAAGTCTTTCATCGAGACAGACAATCTACAGGTATTAATCGACCAATTTCTCCAAGCCGATAACTTCGAATTGATGTTTATATATAAGAAGTGTTATGTGTTAATCTGTCTAAATGTTTAAAAGGTGTTATAAATTAAATGTTGTTAAACGATACGTAATTGCCTTTTGATCGTAAATTTTACTATCAAGGGGTCTTTTATGTATGCGTAATCATTGTGAATTATAACAATTTATGTGATCGATATTAAAGGTGTTTAAAAGCATGTATTTTTTTCTATATTATTATTCTCCTATATTATTATCCTATATTATTATAGCATTCCTATATTATTATAATATCCAATTACATGTTGATACACAAGATATACAGATTATTATTTATAACGTTTTGGTTTTCTTAATTGAGTCATTCATTTAGTACAAATGATAAGAAATTAGTAATAATTCACAAAAAAAGGATATGGTAGTAGAAATATTATAAAAAAACATTTTCTGTTTTAGTGTAGAGTTACTCCTTCTTACAGACAGTGTCGTACAAATCTGTACGTCTCTGAGAAAATGTAGGTATCTGAGCCCTTACTTCCTCAACAACTTTTAGATCTGATAGAAAAAAGAAACATACGAAGTAATAAGTAATGCTTACTAATAAATTCAACAAATACAGAGGAAGATGGCTAAATCGATAAATTAACGAGACTAAAAATTAATTACATCATGGATCTCTCGCTTTTAATTTTAAGCTGTAAATTACCGATATCGGTGACTGCCATATTCTCTTGAGTTTCCAAATCGTAAAGAATCTTTCCCCAGGGATTGGTCAACTGTGTATGTCCCCATGCGACGTAACTTGCTTAAAGAACACGAGCCGGTGATATGCAGGCAACGTATAATTGATTATCATTCGCTCTGAAACGCTGAAGTAATGACCAGTGCAGTGGTCCAGTGGTCATATTGAATGCCGCTGGATATATCAGCATTTGGCAACCTAACCCAGAGAAGCAGGAAATATGAAGCCACCGAATACCAATTAACTTCGTAGTTGCACGGTTCACATTCCATCATTTCTGAATATGCGAGGACAGTCCTCTTATTGTGCTTTTAATTCTTTTATTTGTTTCATTTTCAGCAAATATACTGGTTTTTTAAATTAAGCTTCTTTTTATACAGAGTTACAGATTATATTAATTTTATATAGAATATAGTTAAGAAAGATATTTAATTTTTTGCTAGTTAAGTATTGATCGATTAAGTTACTGTACCTTTGTTCCGATAAATGCGTGCCATTTCCTCGAATCTAATATCATAGCAAATGCCAATACCTATTTTGCAGCCCTCCACATCGAACGTCGTTAGGGAGTTACCAGGACTGAGTGAATCACTCTCTCGAAAAGTAATCTTATTAGGAATGTCGATGTCGAATAGATGTACCTAATAACATAAAAATGTGGTCGCTAATTATATTGCTGCAACTTTTGTAATTTAATATCAAAGTTACCAACTCCTAAACTTTAATTACTTTTTATTTAATAACTGACAGCGTTTTTATCACTTTCTTTTATTAAAAAATCTTATCATTTAATAATGTTTAAAAAGGAGAAAAAATAAGTATAATAATATTTTAAGTATGTGAAAAATTTATACAACAACAAACACATTACAACAAAAATGGGCGTGTCCCGTATCATAACGTATTTTATAAACCGTAAATTATAGAATTGGTTATAGTATACGTATGTACATATGTATATTCCTAAATTATTCCTAGATAGAGTCACTTTCTTCATCCCAATATTTTCAAATTCAAAGCCATAAAGGAATATATTACTTACCTTTCGGTGTTTTGCTATCAACGTTCCATCGGGACCCCAAATAGTACAGGTATTGTACAATTTATCGCCCTCTATTTCAGGCATCGTACCACCAACTACATAGATGTTTTTTTCTTTAGCTGCGTTCGATGAAGCAACGCTCGTTTCATCATCAGGAATACTCTCGGCGTATTTTGGAAAGTACTCTGCATTGCAATATTTCAATTAATGAAAAATAACTGTCTTTTGTTCCAACCATAAATTAAATTGAAATGTTTGTCAGTTTTTTATTTTTTAAATTATTAAAATAACTAAGTTTTATATTTCGACTTAATTAAATATGCAATTACTTAGCTAATAGTATATATAATAAATTGTTTCTACAAGTTCAAAATGAAAAATGAATATTTAGAAATATTTAATTACGACAATGCTATTTGTGTTAGCATCAGTGGCTTGTTACTCAACGACTTTGCTAGTACTTTTTGAAACATAAAGTTAGTTTTCAATTAACACTTATACTAGAGGCGGAATTATAAATGCAAAATAATTGATAATACTAATTTATAACTACCTAATTATTAGTATCTTAAAAAATATATTTATACAAAAATCACGATAATCATGAAAATGGGGAAATCCTATATTCTCGAATCAACTCACAATTTATTTTGTATATTAATTAGATTCCGCGCTCATCAGTACGTACTCACTGGCGACATCGAGAAAATGTATCGGCAATTCCTCGTACGACCAGAGGATCGGAAATATCAAAGGATATTATGGCGCAGCGCGAGTGGAGAAACAGAAACATATGAGCTTAACACCGTAATACTCTTATCATAGAAATAGAAGCAGTCCTCAATTCCCGCCCGCTAACTCCTATCTCCACCGATCCAAATGATCTCCTAGCCCTCACTCCCGGACATTTCCTCATTGGCGATTCATTAATGTGCTTACGTGATCGAGATTTCAGAGACATTCCATCGAACCGACTCTCCAAATGGCAGCATATCCAACAGCTTAAACAACATTTTTGGAACCGCTGGCATAAGGAGTATTTGAACGAGCTAACCAACCGCAATAAATGGAGCGAGGGTGGACACAGCATCCAAAAGGGCACAATCGTCATCCTCAGAGAGGACAACGTTCCCTCCATGCATTGGCCTCTGGGCCGAGTTATCAAGGTTCATCCAGGCGCCGATGGTGTCATCCGGACAGCTACAGTTCAGACGGCAAAGAGCATTTTGGATCGGGGCGTCAAAAGGCTTGTCCCACTGCCAATTCAACCCGATCTCGAGAAACCCGAACAACTAGCCACCGAGACGAAATAAGATGGGAACTTCAACCACACCTCCCTAGTTTGATCGGTACCCTCTCAACGGTGGGAGAATGTTACGCCATTCGGCTTACCATAGGTCATATTCTTAACTATCGATCGCGCCACTATAATGTCGCAGACGGATCGTCGCGTCTGCCCGGCAAACAAACATTGTAGTGGCAAGCGCGTGGTTCATTAAGCAGGGCGACTTCCAGAAACGTCGACTCGTGGCCCGTATTTTACCTCGCAGTAAAAGAATGTGGCGTGATCCGAACGTAGTAGGGGTCGCCTTCCAGAAAAAACGAAAAAAATCGAAAGGCGTTCAGAACTTTTCGAGAAGTCGAACCGTCAACACATGTGGTATGTCGCGCATTACTTATCAACCAAAACGCAGTTACATTTTTTTTGTTTCATTTATATCTTTATAGTTAATAAGTTGTTGAAATAAACATTAATTTATTTGTGTTAATTCTGTGGAATTTCATTGAACTACCCTTATTATCATAATCGAAATAAGGGGATCGATCAGTTCGTGGCGTCGATTATTTAATCGTAACGGGAACTTACAACTCTCGTTGACGTGCTATCTCGCGATCGCGTCTCTCCGCGAACGGTCGAAACAAAATGATTCACTAAAAACTGTCCTGAATTCCTAAGAATTTATTTACCGCAAAACTGACAAAGTGTTTATTTAAAAAATGAGGTTGAAGGTAGTCCTTTTCTTTCATTTCATTCATTTTCATTTTCTTTCTTAAGTATGGCTAACACAATATCTAATCAATTAAAATTTTATATTTTCACGTGAAAAGTTTCTTTAGATAATTATTATCAACATGATGACTAACTCTTACGGATTAATACGTGTCTGTAGGGCAATCCGGTGGACTTGATCGGCTTTTTACTTCGAAAGTTGAGTAATCGGTGTCGCTTTCTTACGCATCTTTGAACTGTATAAATGTTTTAAAATTGTTTGATCCAGAATGTACCACACCGGACAATCAAGAAGGCAGGTGCCTTGACTACAGAAAATGTAAACCTCTGCAAGAAATATGGCAGATAAAGTACCGTACAGCCACCGATTTTTATAGACGATCAGTGTGCAGATACCAGGGCAATGTTACGATCGTTTGCTGTCCGAACGATCCAAACAAAGAGAAGAGAGAAATTTTAATAAAAACTGTGTATAAGTATAAGGCTTTGCGACCACCATACTGTGGTTTTAGCAACGTCTCTCATACCAGGGTGGTCGATGGTAAACCAGCTGAACTTGGTACGTTTTATGTCTTTCTTTCCGATTAATAATAAGCCATTTACTGCAAAGAATGAACTTTAAAGGCATTAAACAGCACATCAATGTACATTTCAATTAGACTAAATAATAATGCTATGATTTTATCGGTAGTAACTTTACTTATTAACTTGAATTATTTCTTTCTTTTACTTCATGTTAGGAAGAGTATCTTTTTGCTTGAAATAAAAAATTGATATAGGAGTAATAATATGGATAGAGATCAAAAACTGTTAGGGCAGAAATTACACGTTTGAACTTTACAGTTCAGTATAGTTCAAATAGAAATTATATAGAATTATTTAATAATTTGTATTCCACTGGAATAAAAATTTAATTTCTGTCTTTATCAAATCTCTATTTCAGAGTATTTGTACGTATGTACTTATCGTCTGCTGTATGATCGAATATCGAATAGGTAATAATCGTTGTTACTCGTTATGTGAGAAAAAATTATGTATATTCACAACTATGACTATTGCATTTTAGGCGCTTGGCCATGGATCGCTGCATTAGGTTTTCGCAATTCCCGAAACCCAGACAAACCACTATGGAAGTGCGGAGGTTCCCTGATATCGGCTAGGCATGTTTTGACCGCAGCACATTGTGCACATATGGATGGAATAAAAAACATACACAATCATAATATTGCCATTCTTAGATTGGTGGAGGAGGTGCCATTTTCGAGTAACTCCTCAAATATATATATATATATGTCGGATCAGGATTCGAATTGTGGGCGCGCGACGACTCTTCATGTGGACTAGCCATCGTTTCACAAAGCCGAGATTTTATTTACACGTATATACAGGTCTATCACTAAGCTTAACAAATAATAAGTACAACTAATAATAAGACTAACAAACACTAAGCCTAATGAATAATACGATCTACGAATAATTAAATTAAATAATACTATTAGCAATGTTTGAGTTCAAACGAATCCACGGTCACCGGGATAACTCTTTACTAAGCGAAACTAACTTAGACGCAAATGCGATCCTCGAAAACGCTCGATGTATCACTCTCCAAGGCAATCGCAAGAATGCCAGCCTCGTGGAGATTTTTCTCCCTGTACGATTGCATTTTGTTTTCTATCCCCGTTTGGAAGCATCGAGAAGGTTCCAAACGCCGTTGCTAGGCACACTCGTTGGAAGCATCGAGAGAGTTCCAAACGCCGTTGCTAGGCAGTTTCTGCCTGGAGTTTTGGTTACTAAATACAATGTATGTCCCATTGCATCGGCACCTCCGAGGCAACATCACACGTGGCTCGGCCCGCTCTCGAGGCCGCATGCCGCCACAACCACATTTCTCGGAAAACACATACAACCACTCCAGACCTCCGTTAGATAAAACATCCATCCCGTGACCGTGGCTACGTTCAGCGACCGATTGTCACCTCGAACCCAATCTCGCTTATTACAAATCTTAAACAATTACAACTATAATAAAATCTAGGCTAAGGTACTAGAGGATGTTCCCAAAATTTCCAAGGAAGGGCTTCGGCTTTCCTTTCATCTCCGACACGGCCATCCTGACTATCACACGTCCTCGGGTGTACCTTCGTTAACAAAACAAGAGGAAACAAGATTAGTGTCATTGTGATTAGCATTCAAAGTGCCAGTTGCATTCTGCGTGCTTTCAGTCGGGTCGTAATGACATGACGGACCATTCTCGATTTCACACCCAAATGGGTCTCATCCTTCGAATCGCACATACTCTCAAAGTTCGTTACATAACCAGCTTCGTAACACGATCGCTGTCAACACTAGACCGCCTCCAGCCTCGTGACATTGTCACTGTCGGTACTAGACCAGCTCCAGCTTCGTGACATCGTCGCTGTCGGTACTAGACCAGCTCCAAATCCGTGACATTGTCGCTGTCGGTACTAGACCAGCTCCAACCTCGTGACATTGTCGCTATCGGTACTAAACCAGCTCCAATCGGTGGCATTGTCGCTGTCGGTACTAAACCGGCTCCCAGCTTCGTGACATCGTCGCTGTCGGTACTAAACCGGCTCCCAGCTTCGTGACATCGTCGCTGTCGGTACTAAACCGGCTCCCAGCTTCGTGACATCGTCGCTGTCGGTACTAAACCGGCTCCCAGCTTCGTGACATCGTCGCTGTCGGTACTAAACCGGCTCCCAGCTTCGTGACATCGTCGCTGTCGGTACTAAACCGGCTCCCAGCTTCGTGACATCGTCGCTGTCGGTACTAAACCGGCTCCCAGCTTCGTGACATCGTCACTCCCAGTGCCTGACCGCACTGAACTCCGTCCCATGGCCGCACCTGGGCTCATATAATTCTACGATCCTCTGGGATCGGGGTACTCACATCGCCATGGTCACTGTTCTCGTCATCACAACAGACTTCCAACTCCGCAGGAATGCGACTATCCGGCATTTTCCTTAACCTGTCATGACTGTACTTGTATGACCTTTTCCCATCCAGTGTTTTCAAGGTATATCGGTCTCCTTCCAGGACCTCCGATATCACAAACGGACCCCTGAATTTTGGATCCAATTTTGTCTGGTTCCTTTCTTCATTTTGGCGTAGTACCAAATCACCAGGATTAAACCTAACTACTTTAGCTTTGGTTTTATCGAATCTCTCTTTGTCATACCTAGCACTAGTTTCCATCTCTTTTATTGCCTGTTGTCTTACACTAGAGATATCTATTTCTTTTTCCTCGATGTTATCAGGTAGTAATAAGTCATACGGTCTTGCTGCTCTACCAATCAATAACTCTAAAGGACTCGATTTGGTTACGCGGTTGATGGTGCAATTCAAAGCCAATTGCATCTCCCCGATCGCGTCTTGCCATGAACGCCCGGTCGTTTCTACCGTTGTGAACATATTTTTTAACGTGCTCATAACACGTTCTACTTGCCCATTGGCCCTACTTGCACCGGTCGCGATCAAATGAACTTTGATTTGTTTGCTTGCACAGAATTCTTGAAATTCCCGGCCCGTGAAACATCTACCCTGATCTGCTATTATCCGACAGGGACTACCGAACAAAAACACGGCGGACTTAAGTGCCTGGATAACGCTGAGCGAATCCAATTTGCGTGTGTGATATAAGTGCACGAATTTCGTAAAGGCATCGATCAAGACGACGACATACTCTTTCGAGTCATTCTTGCCACTCAGCTTGCCCGTTATGTCCATATGCACCGTATGCCACGGTATGCCGGTCTTAGGTATAGGATGCAGTTCAGCCTGTATTTTACCTGAACTAGCCTTCGAAACTCTACAAGCATGGCAGTTCTCGACAAATTTGCGAACATACTTCGTCATTCCCTCGAACCAATAATACTCATAGAGCTTCTCGAGCGTTTTATCCCACCCTAAGTGCATAATTGACTGATGCACATGGTTGATGACGGACCATCTAAAACCTCTCGGAACAATGGGTAAGCAAAGGGTTCTGCCCTTTCGTTGTACTTTACGGTAAAGTGTACCGGATCGCAGTTCGTAGGTATTCGCGATATCTTCCGCGAGCTCTTCGTTCTGTAATTTATTAACGATTTCGGAGATTTGCGGATCGCGACGTTGTTCCGCTAATAGCCAGTCTTCGGAGATCTCGGCCAGATTAATCTCTTTCTCTGCGACCTTGTCTATCATACGGCGATTCAAGTCTACGGGGTTTCGCGAAAAGAAATCTACGTGGGCCATTCGTTTACCCTCTCGATACATGATGTCAAAATCGAATGTTTGCAAATAAGCCCACCACCTATAAACCCGGTCGTTTAAGTTTACTTTGTTGCTGGAGGCTTTCAAAGAATTACAGTCCGTAACTACTAAGAATTTCCGTCCATGTAAGTAGTGTCGGAAATGCTTAACGGCGCTTACTACTGCTAGTGTCTCCAGTTCGTACGAATGATACCTAGATTCCGCGGGACTGGTCCTTTTACTATAATATTCGATGACTCTGTTTTCCTTTTCGACTCTATGCATTAAAATAGCTCCATACCCCTCCGAACTAGCGTCGGTATGTAGCTCTATGGGACGATTGGGATCAAATATCGTTAACACCGGCGCGTCGGTCAGAACGGAAATTATCTGTTGTCTTATCTTTTCGTGCCTGTCCGTCCAAGTTATGTGCTTGTTACTAGAAGTGAGTGCGTACAAGGGTTTCATCACTTGCGAAAATTTAGGAATGAATTTTCGGAAGTAAGAGGCCAAACCTATAAACTGCCTAAGCTGTGTGACGGTCGACGGTGCAGGTAAAGAATTCAAAGCTTGTATTTTTCCCGGGTTTGGACGAACTTCTCCGTTACGAATTACATATCCCAAATAAAGTACCGACGTCTTCAGAAAAGAACATTTAGCGAAATTGAAAGAAAATCCGGCGTTTACGAGAGTGTTTAGTACAGTGTGCAACCTTTCTAGAGCTTGATCTATTGAGTCGGCGATTATTAGAACGTCGTCCAAATAAACAACGACATACGAATAAGCGAGGTCGCCTAAGGCCTTGAAAATGGCTCTCTGGAAAACGGCTGGTGCATTTTTCAACCCAAACGGCATCGTCACGTATTCGTATTGACCGTCGGGGGTAACGAACGCAGTATATTCCGTCGAGTTAGGGTGAATGGGGATCTGGTGAAATCCGCTAGCCATGTCCAGGCTAATGAAGTACCTCGCACTCTGCAATCTCGCGATTTGGTCAGCAATAAGGGGTAAGGGATACCGATCCGCGACCGTATTTTTATTCAGCGCTCGAAAATCTACGCACAATCTGTCTGAGCCGTCCTTCTTCTTCACGAGTATTATGGGGCTCGCGAACGGCGAATTACTAGGTTTTACAATTTGTGCTTTAATTAACTCGTCTATCCTCTCGCGTACTATTCTTCGCTCTTCCACGCTAAGCCTGTAAGGGCTTCTCTGCACGGTGACGTTGGGATCGATTAGCCGTATTTCCAACCGGCCAGTACTGACGCGAGTACGCGGGAAACCCGTAATGAATGATTCTTTAAATTGTTCGAGAACAGAGATTAATCGATCTTTATAGTTACCGATCACATCAGTGTCAACCTCGTTAATGTTGACCGCATCTTCCGCGACTTTACCACAAGCGTTAACGACCTTTGTTTTACAAATAACAAGGCTATCTTGCGCGATATTTACGTCGAATCCCTGGCTCAAAATCTCGCGACCAATCATGATGTCGTATTTTAGGTAATCGTCAGCAAGGACATGGAAAACTATCTCCAATGTAAGATCGTTAATACGAACAGTGGACAAAATCTGGAGTGTACTCTTAACACAAGTATTCCCGATCCCCCGCATCACTACCACATCGGTTATTCTTTTACCCGAAAATTTCGAGGCTAGGGACTCTTTGATTAACGAACACTCGGCCCCAGAATCAAAGTAAAATGGATACGACTCACCCAGATGGCTTAATCTACCAGCCGGAGCTTCTACTACACAGGAGTCGATCCGGCGTTCGTCAATGGAATCGTAGTTTCTTTTCCGCGATGATGGGCAATTAGGCGCGATATGTCCCTCCTCGTGGCATTTGAAGCAGGTCACCTTCGACGATGCGGCTGGTCGTTTTTCCTTCGGGTTTCGTATATCCTGCTCCTTCCCCGTTTGTGTTTGCAGGCGACACTCCGTTCTCCTATGCCCGTGAGCACCACAGCGGTAGCACTTAATCCGAGGAACTGATAGCCTGCTGCGTTTAGCTTCAGGTTCCGTTAGTGAATTTCTTGGCGAAAATGTCGGCTGATCGTTGTAAGGGAGAATCCTCATTTCATCATGAAATTGGTCCTCCGTCCTGATATTATTCGCGAGCGTTAGTCGCCGAAAGCGTCGATCTTGTGAACTCAGCATATAAAGGGCGAAGGCATTGATCACTTCGGGCATCGTTAGATCTTGCAACTTCATCTGCAGCATGGAGCGGAGGCGACTACCGTACGCTCCCGGAGATTCAGTCTCCGACGGTCGTTCTCTGGATATCCTTATTAACGCCGAAGCGGCTGTCTCTCTGCCACCAAAACGCGAAAGAAATTGTTCCTTGAACGTTGGCCAGGTAAGCTTTCCACCGCGTACCATTTGTGAAAGCCAATGCGCAGCAGAACCCCTTAGGGCGCGATTTAGAGCGGAAAGTAACGCACTCTCTTGCATCGGGTGGTCTTTCAAAATCAGATCAGCATGAGAGCACCACGCGGATGGATCGGCGCCCGCGCCTTCGGGGTCAAAACGTGGTAACGTTGCATCCTTAGATTCCGTACTCGGTCGTTGCTCCCCCGCTTTGTGCGCTAGCGTTTGAATTAACTCGCGCACAAGGTCCATTTGCTCTTGTAGCACTTTAAACGGTACTGATCCCACTTCTGATGTCGGATCAGGATTCGAATTGTGGGCGCGCGACGACTCTTCATGTGGACTAGCCATCGTTTCACAAAGCCGAGATTTTATTTACACGTATATACAGGTCTATCACTAAGCTTAACAAATAATAAGTACAACTAATAATAAGACTAACAAACACTAAGCCTAATGAATAATACGATCTACGAATAATTAAATTAAATAATACTATTAGCAATGTTTGAGTTCAAACGAATCCACGGTCACCGGGATAACTCTTTACTAAGCGAAACTAACTTAGACGCAAATGCGATCCTCGAAAACGCTCGATGTATCACTCTCCAAGGCAATCGCAAGAATGCCAGCCTCGTGGAGATTTTTCTCCCTGTACGATTGCATTTTGTTTTCTATCCCCGTTTGGAAGCATCGAGAAGGTTCCAAACGCCGTTGCTAGGCACACTCGTTGGAAGCATCGAGAGAGTTCCAAACGCCGTTGCTAGGCAGTTTCTGCCTGGAGTTTTGGTTACTAAATACAATGTATGTCCCATTGCATCGGCACCTCCGAGGCAACATCACACGTGGCTCGGCCCGCTCTCGAGGCCGCATGCCGCCACAACCACACTTCTCGGAAAACACATACAACCACTCCAGACCTCCGTTAGATAAAACATCCATCCCGTGACCGTGGCTACGTTCAGCGACCGATTGTCACCTCGAACCCAATCTCGCTTATTACAAATCTTAAACAATTACAACTATAATAAAATCTAGGCTAAGGTACTAGAGGATGTTCCCAAAATTTCCAAGGAAGGGCTTCGGCTTTCCTTTCATCTCCGACATATATATATATATATATATATATATATATATATATATATATATATGCTATTGAGTATTACTGAAGTATCATATCCTGAAATTTCTTACTGTACAAATATATTATGTCATAAAGCGTGTACAATTCTTTCTCATACTTTTGGTCATTCGTTTCCTGCATTTTCATTTATTTTTTTATTTTTCAGGGTACGTATATCCCATTTGTACGAAAGAGCCCCTACGAAAGAGCAACTTCGTCGGCTATAACCCCTTGTTGCTGGATGGGGAGCGTTAAGATATAGTAAGTGATATCAATTTTATAATAAAATTAAACAGTTCCAGTCTTAAATATCTTTCTATTTTCTTCGTAGGACGACCACGACGTAATGCATTAATGGAAGTACAAATGCCAGTGATTAAGAACGCCGAATGCAAAATAGCTTATTCCAAATTTCCTAATGCACCTGATATCACTGATGGTATAATATGCGCCGAACATGCTCAGGGTGGAGAGGATTCTTGTACGGTAATTAAGTTACAGAGTTACTACAAACTATACGGTATCTGAAGACACGTCAATTCGAATTAACATCAAATCGACGTCTTAAACATTAGAAATAATAGATAAACACAATTTAATAGTTTTGCCCACTTCTCACACCTCATTATGGTATTTAATCTAATTTCCTTCTAATCTTAGTTTTGCTCAAAATACATATAACATGTACATTATAAATTGGAGTATTTCTATACACAAATCAATAGAAGATTATTACTGTATATAAGTATAATTTCAATACAATTCGATCGATATATTTCAGTATCTTTGATTAAAAATTTAACGATCCTTTCAGGCTGACCTCGGCGGACCACTGCTGATACAACATGAATTAACCTCGTATTTAATAGGTATTGTGTCTTACGCTTATAAGTGCGGCACAGCTGGCTATCCCAGCGTTTACACTAGGGTCACATCGTACCTTGACTTCATTCTCCAAGCGATGCAATAATATGATATTACTGTTCCATAAATATCATTGTGTAAAAAACGTAAAGTTGGATTTTCTTATTGTGGAGATAAGAAACAGCTCAAATTCACATTGTTTTGTACGTTACAAATTATAGGCTTAAAATGTACGAAATGTAACTTTGAAACGACACTAATTTTTTACGCACGATAAACCTCCACGACTTAGGTATGTAAAGATGATAAACGTATATTAATTCTATTAATTTGGTAATAATAAACCAACTTTCTGAGAAGTTCTGTAAATTTCGTTTCTGTTGTATCAAGAGAATAATGGACTATTCCACTTAGATCGTATACTTCTTGTATGTACATACAAAATTTTCCGGCTAATCTAAAACACTTCATAAGATAGAGAGCTTCTGGAGATTCGGACACAGAGAGTGCATAAAATACAAGATAAGTCTCGTGTCTTTCAAAATTATTTTTTATTCGCTAAAAACGTCCTGTGTACTCATGCAATCACATGCAACCTCGAAACTTCGCTTATTTTTTATCACTTTCCAATTCAATACACTGTTTCTGCATTTTTGACTATATGTAAGAGAAATTTCCATTCAGCCAAAGGTGTACTTACAGATTATAGATTCCTATACGACTCTCGGTAAAAATTTATCCGCACTCCAGATAGTTAAAACTTCTGTCGACCGTATTGATCCATCTGCACTCTTCGTATGACGTCAATATCTGTTCAGTGCTGCTGCGTAGGTTTCATTGTGTTACGTCAATTCGTTTGTGACTGTTGCGCGAGTAATGGCGCTTTGCAATGGCGATTTGCAGGAAAACAGTGCAGGATGCTGTGATTCGTTTCTTGTGGTCGGAAGTTATGTTTGATGCCTATATTTATCAAAGATTTAATGCACATTATGGAGAAAGTGTTTTGTCACGAAGTGTGTTTGAATGGGCACAAAAGTTCAAAGAAGATCGCACAAGTGTTATGAAAAAACAGCTGGACGCCCGTCCACATCCACGACGACAACATTGAACGTGCTCATGAACTTATGCTCTATGGAATAGACGAGTGACACTGGATAATGTGGCAAATCATTTGCAAATCAGCCACGGCTCTGCTTATGCAATAGTGCACGACAGATTTGGGTTTTAAAAAGTTTGTGCGAGATGGATGCCGAGAAAGCTGATGAAAAGGTGAAGACGACGATGCATTCGTGGTTCGCAGCTCAGCCCAAAACATTTTTTAACGAGAAAATACGAAGGTCCTTCAGCAAATGGACAAAGTGTATACAGAAATTGAGTGATTACGTCAAAAAATGATGTATGTCTTTTTTGACAATTGCTTAAAATAAATTCTACACCGACAGAGCGGGTAACTTTTTACTCACCCTCGTAAGACACTTAAATTTCCAATCTATTATGATGAATAAAAGAGCTTATACTATTAAATCTAATTGTATTTTGTTGCATGAGAGTACACGTGTATGTGATGTACATTACCTTTATATCCCCTTGAACGCTTCAATATTGCGCATATATACTATATTTTGTACAGCTTCTATAAAATTTTGTATGTTTGTTTAGGCTGTTAATCCAGAGGCTGGAGTACAAAGAAGTGGCACAATGATGTGGGCTGATGACATTTATAATTATCAAGGAATCACCCCTACATTCGCTCAGGTATATATAGTTGACTATAATGTATTTAACATATATGATTGTTAGAATATTAATAATTAATTTTTAATTCTATCAGAATTTTAATGAAACTGTCCCTTGGGAAGGAAGAACTGATACCTTGATATCACGGTTTGTACATCCTATATATACGACAAATTTTAGAACATTATATAACGAAGAACCAGATCGCCGTGGCCATGTGATGTGAATAAAAGGACTTGA
>NW_022884785.1:0-71360 GCF_011952205.1 Bombus bifarius | reverse complement strand
ATAAACCGCGGAAGCTGATTGAAATGCACATGGACTGACCAACGATCACAGCAGTGATCGTTGCTCACTCGCATGTGCGTGCTCGAGCGATAAACGTTCGTTTCGACCCATTCGCGACCGCGACCGCGAAATTCGAAAAATCGAAAGGCAAAACCAGAGACGAGTGCATGCTCTACTCGTGCCAGTTTCACCGTCGATTTTTCAAATTAGATTTCCAGAAACAGGTTGGTCACACGAAAACGCGCCTACCCGACCAGAGACTGTGCCAACCTGCCCGTCCCTACCTACTTATAATTAACAGACATACCAGAAAGTATACTACCTATCCTACCTAGCGCTATATTTAAAAAATGGCAAAACAGGCACACCAACACACTCGCTCCACGGTTCTCACACAAACGCTCGGGCGCAAAGGTCCTACACTAGAGAGGACGTCCCGGGACGCCTCCGACACCCGAGCTTAACACACACCATGCACACTCTAAGGTACGTACCGTTTTCCTGAAATCGACTGACGAAGGCTAGTGACCATTGCGTAAAACGTGATAAAACACGTCTGAGGAAATGATATCGTTAAAATAAATGTAAGTAAACTTGGAATTATAATTGTAATTTACGGCAATATTTAAAGCGTGGTTACACTTAATCGCGTGGGCGATATTATCACAAATTGTGATTGTATCGAGACGTAAATTGAATCGATATATGTCTCGATATTTTTAATATTTGAAGTTTTAACGAAAGAGAGAAAGCGACGCAGTTCCACGGCCTAACAACACACACACATAACGTGGAAAATACGTCGTGCACGGTACACTAACACATCGTCAGTCGCTGACAAATTATTACATTACTTAATTCTAGATCATCGTGCCCAATGTCTTTCTCCCATTCAAGTAGCACCTGGGCACGTGAATGAGATCCTGACAATGGGCACGGAAAGGGTTAAAACTGAAAATCCTGATCTAAAAAGATGATTAGTTTGTGTAATTTTTATTTAACGGACTAACGTTCTTTGATTTTATATTTTACTACTTCGTATCTGATTAAATCTACTTTATTAATTTAATAGTAACTAAGTAACTCTACTTTATTAATTTAATAAATCAGAACAAAACTTTAATATTGTAAAAAAGGTAGCGTTAATTGAAAAAGACTGAGACTCGATCAAATGGAATAATTGACTCTAAATATATTACTAAGAAAGAAATAATCTCAGGCGATCTCTTTATCAAAGCATATACTCGAAAGTGCAGAAGCAGTGTTCAAAATTATTGCTTTGATTCAGAAATCTGCCTGTCGCGAAGTGTCTTCTTGCACGTAAAATTTCAAACATTCTTGTACGGGAAAAAAATGAATTTTGACTCATATTTTAAATTCGAACCGAAATGAAATAAACGAACGTGACTTGATATTGTCACGATAAATTCATTGCTTAAGATCAAGCATATTCATGTCATACAGATATATTCGTGTAGATATTTGCCATTTGCAAATATTCATATGGAATATTAACATGCATATTTATAAATAACACGAATATATTCTCGAGTGTATATGTTTAACCTAATTATTAAAAAACTAATTATTATAATCGCGATGTGCAAGAAGACCTATCCTAAACTAATAAATTTGAAAAAATGAGTGTTACTACTCACGGGTATAAGAAATACCCGCGGTCACTATGCTCGCAATAAAATTCTACGTAATACAACCGGTCACCCGTGCCGATTCGGACCTTTCATCCTACGACATGATTGAGTGACCGGAGGAACAAAAATGCATGCGACTCACCATTCGATGCGAAGAAACAGGACGTACCATGGATGCTGCACCACCCCAGCGAATATCATCAGGAAGACTGACATCAGGCAGGAACCGTCCAATGGTAGAAGTGGAGGTTGCGAAAAATCTATTACAGAAGAGAACACGATGAGTGATCGTTTGAAAAATCGTAGATAATGAAAAATGGAAGTTGATTAAATTTGTATCTTTAGTAATGACAGAGATTGAAATTCTAAAAGACCGTAATAAGTATGTAGCAAAATGAAACTCTGATATAAAAGTTTGAAATAAAAAAATTGAAAATTCAGTGATTTTCGTTGCATATCAGAGACAATGTTATTGTAATCGAATGTTAACATTTTAACAGTTTATTCCAATTAAAAAAAAAACATGCAAAGCTTTCTAAATTATCGATCATTTTTATTTTCTAATTAAAAATAATTCAAAAGAAATACAAAGAATCGAACAAATTGAAATACATGATATAAAACTACTTACATTCTTCAGCCACTGGAGAGTCTTTTTCCTCTTGAGAGATGCACTGACTCTAATACCGGAAACGAATGTTCAAAAGTAGACTGTTAAGATTAAGACTACGTTTCCGCGACTTTAATCGAAACTATCGCGATTTTAAAATATTGAAAGGAAACTATCGCGTAGCAAACACTGACTCTATAAACCGCATTGCGCGCGGTTACAAATATTCCATGAAAATAAAGCTGTTTAAGGCAGGGTGGGTGGGGGAGCGTGGTGGAAAAGAAGCTAAATGTCGTTTCGACGATTTTCTTCTTTTCTTTATCGAATGCTAATTTTGGAAAATACCGCTATTCCTTTACACTTAGAAATTATTATTAAGAAAATGAAACAAGTATGAAAAATATTAGTTGAAACTTGTGAGATGTTTTTCGATATCAAACAAATGCTTACGCATACCGTGAATGTAATGCATTCGTCTGCAACAATTATACTCTTCGTTATTAGAATACGAAAATGTTATAAATTAATAGCTTAAACGTTATAAAGTAATAGTTTAAATGTTGTTGATTAATAGTTTAAGTGCTATAAGGCAATAGTTTAAATGTTATAGATTGTTACTGTAATTTGTAAAAACTATTCTTCGATCTTTACGAAGGTGACCGAAGGTGCATCGAACGGTAACGGTTTGCTGTTGCTGTGAAAGCCGGCTTTTCCTTTATAACACGATCAAATAACAATTTTTAAATTTTTATTGCAAATTGACGCCTTTAACAATTTAATAAATTAATGGCTTAAATGTTATAAATTAATGGCTCAGATGATATAAATTATTAGTTTAAATGTTATAAATTAATAGTTTAAATGTTATAAATTAAAGGCTTAAATATCATAAAGTAATAGCTTAAATGTTGTTGATTACTAGTTTAAGCGTTATAACGTAATAGTTTAAATGTTATAGATTGTTATTGTAATTTGTAAAAACTATTCTTCGATCTTTACGGTACGGGAGACCACTCGCAAATGAGCTCGCGCGCGAGTTTTGCGTTGCACATATACCTGAGGGCATGTACTTGCAAAGGTATCTGAAGGTGAATCGAACGGTAACGGTTTGCTGTTGTTGTGAAAGGCGGTTTTTCCATTATAACACGATCAAATTTAATAATTTTTTAATTTTTATTGTAAATTGACGCCTTTAATTATTTAATAAATTAATGGTTTAATTGTTATAAGTTAATGGTTTAATTGTTATAAATTAATGGTTTAAATGTTATTAAGTAATGGTTTAAATGTTGTTAATTAATAATTTAAAAGTTATAAACTGATGGCTTATATTTTATAATTTAATAGCTTAAATGTTATAAATTAGTAGTTTAAATGTTATTAATTAATGGTTTAAATATTATAAAGCAATAATTTAATTGTTGTTGTTTAATATTTTGTGTTATAAGGCAATAGTTTAAATGTAATAAATTGTTAATGTAATTTTGTAAAAGCTGTTCTTCGATTAATTCTTTAATTTCTATTGTAGGTTGACGCCTTTAACGATTTATTGCAATAACCATTTTTATAATTATAATAATTTTTACAAGCTAAAATTAAATTCTCATTTCTGTGATACTAGTTTTTGATTTAGAACTGTGTTAATTTATATTGAATGCCAGTTTATGATGAAAATAACTGCATTATTATAGTCGAACGATATAACTATTATAAATTAAGAGCATAATTTTTTTTAATTCAGGCAAGCATATTGTTATAAATTAAAAGTATAATTGTTAAAAATTAATGGAGTAATTGTTTTAGATTAATAATAAAGTGTTTTATGCGACTTCCACTATAGTGAATTATACATATGGAAAATGCAGTGGTGCAATTATATTGCTATAGACACCATCGATGGGTATACAAGTCTGTTCTTCCAAAACTGTTCTAATTTCTTGCCTCAAAATGGCTAACATATGACAAGGTAGTGATGGAGAGTTCATTCAGAAAGAAAAATTTACGATGCTTTATTTACGATACGTATTGGGATATTATCATTGGAAAAGTGGACCTTCGTTTTTCGTACGAGATCGCACTGTCTTTCGGATTACTGATTTGGACGTATTACGTCAGTTCAGTTGTGTTTGCAATGCGATAAACAATGATTCTTCCACCTGTCGTGAAGTGCAGTGACGTAGGTTCCTATATGTTATTTTGATCTCGCAGAAAAAGTAACCGTGACGTTAAGTATTAATTATAATTAATATTTAATAAATCAGAATATTATAAATAGAATCAATAATTACATTGTAATATATGCAAAAAGATGAGTTAATAGTCATTTAGGAAATATGAATATGTAATTATGGGTAGTAAAAATACATAAAAATTATACAATACATTATATAATAAATCTGCTCACTATATATGAATACAATATATTATATAAATGTGGAAACAATATTCAGACGGACATTGTTTCTATAAGTACAATTATATAAAAAATATAATTCAGTCACTTCAATGAAGACATCGAGATAATCTAACACCCATATAGATTAAGATTACATTTTTTATCACGTTTTAATACGTTCCTCTGAGATGAAAATATTTTTTGATAATTTGTCGTCGTAAGAAAAATTGCAAATTGATCTTCGTTAAAGCAAAAAACAATTGATGAGACCTATTTAGAGGATAAAAGGTGTGGTGGAAGAGACAGCAACTGTAATTCATCGTCAATTTTTAAATGGCAAAGCTCCTTCGTCGTTGCAGGCTTCCAATCAACGTTGACAAACTCATCTTTGACTGAGGTAGGATCCCTATATTAAACATATACGATATATAAATTCTATAATTCAAATTCATGCTTTTTAAAATCATGTTGAAAATTTACCCAGTTCTGGCAAAATTAGTCCACATTCTAGTCATTCGTTCTAACGTAATCCTATCCTTCGTACCAACCGTTGGTGGATCAGGATTGTCAGTTTTACATCTGGGTAAATATAATAAATACGCGATGTCATCTACATGAGACGCTCCTAGAGTGTAAGAGTAAATAGTGCGTTTGATAGTTGTGTACATAATCTGATAATTATGCGATAATAAATTTAAAAAATGCAGTTACCAGGAAACAGTCGTGTTACTAGGAGATCCGTCGGGGCTTTCTCATTGCCAATGTAAGAAAATACGCAGAAATAACTAGGCGCGGTTGTTCTTTTTACTCGATCCTCTAACAGCATCATCGCGGGAATGCCGAAATTAATAAGAGTAAGCAATTCTGAATATTCGCTTATGTTTTCTTCGCTAATCGGTTTTCCACCGAAATACTGATTTTTCACCAGCTCGAACAATTTTTCCATTTCTGCATCCTCTATCGTCTTCAATGATCTCAAAGTTTTCAGATGGTTATACAGATTCTGGTTAAAAGAATTGATTGATTTTTCGCTTTTATCTGAGAAATACAAAAATCATATAGTATCGATGCATGAACAGGAAATAATACTTTTCTTTCTCCGAGTTTTAACTGAACCTACCTTTCAAGAACATAATATATTCCTGAGCGGTGTAACTAATTATCACAGGCACATCTGCTTCTTTTGCAATTAATTGTTCGATCGGTTTTGGTAAAACAGGATTCTCCGCCACTTCGTCGTAATCGAGTCCAAAAGCAAGGGTACTAGTCTCCTCTTTCTATAAGACGAAATAAGAAATCCTGTTTATTTCAATCTCCGATATTTGATTATAATTATGAAGTATGTTAAAAGAAAACTTGTTACATCTGGAAATAACAGAGAGGCTTGAGCCTTCACGATGTCCTCAGCGGGCACCGTCCGTAAAAATTCGACAACTTCGACAGGATCATTAGAATCTTTTCCAAGAAGTGAAGCGAGTTTAAAACCACGTTTAGGACGATATTCAGCACCTCGGCTTGCCCAAGGGCATGTCAACGTTCCACTGTGCAAAATCGCCTTGTGGAACAGTCCTAAAATCAGTATCGAACTAACGGGATTAACACAGATCTTTTGGAAAGTCCAATATATCTCGGCAAATCACAAAGATATGATTTAATTTTATCAAGGACGTAACGAAAATACGTTTTACCTTTCGCGCGAGGCGATACGAGTAAGGAATGTACTAGAGCACCTCCAGCACTAACTCCAAAAATCGTAACGTTATTGGAATCTCCGCCAAAGTTGGCAATATTTTCCTTCACCCATTCTAGAGCTGCGATTAAATCTTTTAAGCCTAGATTTCCTGGCGCGACTTGGTGACCCAAATTTAAAAATCCTTGAAATTTAAAAAAACTGGATAATTCTAGAGCCTTTCTGTTTATTCGTAAAGTAAAAATTTTGTTTCTAAATTGCATGCACAATCTCTTTTTTGATATTTTGCGAATGTATGTAAAACTGAACCAAAACTAACCGAATGCGCCAAGCCTGTAGTTAGCTGAGACAACTACAACATCTTTAGCGAGTAAATAATCGGGCCTCGATTCGTAGAAGCTCGAATTTCCTAGTATGAATGCCCCTCCATGTATCCAGAACATAACCGGTTTCGATTGATTGAGAGAATTCGTATAAACATTCAAGTAAAGACAATCCTCGTCACCAATAACATCGAAAGGCGGAACTTCTTGCAATTGTGGACAAATGTATTTTTTGGCTTTGGATGTATCCTTGATACCAGCCCATGGTGCAGGTGGTTGAGGATCCTATTTTCGCAAAAAAAATTAAGATTCCTTTATAATAAGTGAATATAACCTACGTAACGCATCACATTGTATGCACTACTTCTATTAATCGTCTTTTATTAATGGGTAATAGGAAGTTATTTCGAATTGTATAAATTAAGATAATTGGAACTCTACAATTTTACAATGTCATGGTTGGTATGATATTTAATATGTCGTAATGAAGTAAAAGCATGATAAGAACAATTGTCGGAAATGTACCTTAAATCTGAGATTTCCGATAGGAGGAGCAGCAAAAGGTATTCCTTTGAAGCCGATATATGATAATCCTAGGGCACTTTTCAGTACCGCGCCTTCCAATTTACCTTGTTTTACGAGTACTATCGGTTTGCTCATTGTTAACCAAAGTCTTGCCAACTTGATACTGCCACTCCTTTCTACATTCAGAATCCGAGTATTTAGAGCGACTCGAGTTTGTACTCTTATCATGTCAAACAGTATTATCAAGCAGTTCATTAGACTTAAATATGTGCTATCAAAAGTTGCACCTTAAAGTATATCTGAACGGTGCTTATCATGATATTGATTACAAATTGATTAAAATATTATCCACAAACAGCGATACTTATCAAAATTGTTGTATATTCAAATTTTTTGCCAATATGTTTCAGCACTTAGCATACCAACTAAATGGGTTTTGTCCGTGAGCATAAAACATGATATGTATGAGAATATAACTTTTTCTCTTCACCATACCGACGATAAATTGGGAAAGAAACTTATTACTGACCTTAGTTATTTATTTCAACGAATAAATCATATTTGAAATATAAGAAAATATATTGTAAATAACTTTAGTCACTATTTATGTATTGCAGAGTTTTATTTATCTTTATTTTAAGATACAATATGTCAGAGGTTATAAGATCTAACTTGTGATATTGATGCCACATATGCTGGCCATATTCAGAGTGAGATGACAGATAAAGTAATAGCCACATCAAGTATTAATTATAATTAACATTCCGTGCAGCAGAATGTATCAACAGAATTAACGATATTATAAAATCGATCATATTATACATGTATAAAAAGACGAGTCGATATCTATTTAGAAAATGTGAATATGATTATAGACAATAGGAATACATGAAAATTGTATAAATAACAGACAACAATAAACTTGCTCACTATATATGAACAAATATTGTGGAAGATTTTCGTAGGCACATTATTTCTTTAAATACGATTGTATAAAAAATATAGTTTAGTTATTTTAATAAAGGCAGATCAGTTGAGGCTGCATTTCCTAATGCAATTAGTAAGTGCAATTTGATTACGTTTAATTAGGTTTCTTTGGGAATGAAAATGGTTTTTAATTAACGATATAAGAAAAATTATATCAAAAGTTATCTAGTAAATAGTAAAAAGTTATTTTAGAAATCGATGCATATATTCCTTATTCTGACATTTTCAGATCTTTTCTAAATTTTGCTACGAATTTTTCGAAGGGCCATGTTGCCACTTCACAGATTCTGATGCCCTTAAATCCTATTGTCAACGTCACCATTTTAAATAAATTTTTCGTATGCATACAACGGGTGGTTGGTTTTAATTTTCTAATTATACGCTAAAGTATATTTCGTATTATATATACCGCTTGAAGGTTACTCTGTCGATAACCTTCTGCGTAACCTCCTCATGAATTTTAATTGTACTGTTTTAGTATCTTCACGGTGACACAAACAATGATAAAACTAATAAAAATTCCAGTCACTGAACTCCATATGTGAAGGAGTATTTAACTGCTGGCGGTCCGGATGGACAATATCAATAATGGCGCGACTAGATCAGTACAATTATAATTTGAACACACATGCGCATGTACAAACAATAATTATAATATCTAATCTTCAATTTTGTATAAAAAATAGAAGCAAAGTACATATATGATGCCAAATATACTTTTGTGCGTAACTCGTAAAGTGAAACCGACCACCCTATATATGTACATATGAGAAAAGATTGTTTAGAATGGTGATCTGACAATATACTTCAAGAGCATAGATACCGGCGAGGATACAACTATTCGGAAACTTTACCTTTCGAAGAATTCAGTATGTTTCATCAAATATAAATTAATGTGTATTTTTTATCATTTAATTATCGTACAAATTCTGCCCAAAAGATTTCTAGCTTAAAATAGTTAATAAAGATTACCTTTCATTAACCGACTTCGATTATCTCTATTAAAATCTATCGACAAGAAAACAATAACGAATAACTCATATAAATGACACTTCGTTTAGCGAGTGTCCATTTCTGAAACTATTTACCAGTTTATCAAAAATATTCGAAGATTTTTCTGCTAGATTGTGTTCATTGCGAAAAGCGTCGAAAAATAATAGTAAAAATAATAATAGATTTACTAGTAAAGAATGTATTCGATAAAAAACAATTTGTATCGAAAAAATTTAATAGTAGTGACATTCTTACAAGAATACCGGTTTTGCAGCTGGATAATAATAAAATGCATTGCTTGAAATTGCCAAAAATCAATTAGCACATTACTTACTTCGATCAATTCTATAAATGGTCCTTATCATTTTTGTTCTATATGCTGATACCGATTAGCAGATACAGTTTTTCGAAACATTTCATCAAGTATAACTATGTGCTTCTTCGCAATTCAAATGAGAATCGCTCTTTTTGCTTCGATTTACTTTATCACAAATCCGAACCAATCATTAAGTAAACTAATTTGCAACAATCTTTGATTAATCGCATTCGCAATGATACACATGTTTGGTCGCAAGCCACGATTTTTGCAATGCACAGAAAAATTATATCAAAAATTAGCGTTTCATTTTATCGAGTATAGGAACGACCATATCAAAAGACGGACGTTTCCCTGGATCTTCGTTCATACAAATTCTAATAAGCTTAGCAAGATGCGGTGAAATTCCTGGAGGTATACTAACACGTAAATCCTCTAGTGCAATCTACAACAAATACACAAAAAATGAATATAATCACTAAATTACCGACTTATGTTAAATGAACGATGTACAAATCTTAACGAACTTTCATGCCGCATTCCATCGGCGAAAGATCTGCAAACGGAACTTCTCTTGTCGCAAGTTCCCATAACAGGACGGCAAAACTCCACATATCACTGGCCTCGAGATTTATATCCGCCGGACGTTTACTTAATGCTTCCGGAGACATCCACGCTGGTTCGTAGATTCGACCCACCTCTTGAAATGAAAATTTCGAATCCGCCATGTTCACGCGAGCTGTTAAATCTTCATCAATCTATACGAATATCGAATATATTCATTACCGAAATTCTTACATAATAATATTATATCATTATAAAGACGAATGAAAATACCATAATATGTTTACTATTAAGATGAAATCTACATCTATTTTGCCTTTCGAGCCCATGAAGAAATGCCATAGCTCTCGCGACATCGAGGGCAAGTCTAAGTGCACGAGCAGTGTCAACAACGACGCCTGTACCTCCATGTAAAAGCCTATGCAAACTCCCACGTGCCATATATTGCGAGACGGTTGCCAATTGCGGTGGTTGATTGACACAACCAAGTACAGGTAGTACATTGGGATGTGAAAAAATTCTTAATTTTGGGAATTCTTCGTTAAAGTCTCTTGAAATTCGAGCCGTACACTCACGTATATTCAATATTTTTGCCACAATGTCATTGTTTTGCCAACGTCCACGCCATGTTTCACCACTTGGCGTACTAGCTAAATGAGTATGCAGAGAAAGATCTGCCATGTTTATTCCTTTATGCCTTGATAGCGTTGCATCACCTAAATGATATAACTAGACATTAGTAATTAACAGTTACTAATTAGTTAATTAATTCTTAAATATAATAGAATACGTATAATACAATGTTACTCACGACTTCTAGTTTTCAAACCTAGCCAGCTTTGATCTTTAAACTGAATCTTTTTTAAGTCCTGTCCATATTCTACAGCTAAATCTAAAAAATCAATTTGGCAATACGATAGTTCATATATTACAAATCCGCAAACAACGTATCATATATCAATAACTCCTTAACAATTATTAAATACCGTGTAATCTTTTGGCCAAATGGCCTCGTGCTTTATCTAACGGAGTATCACCATCCTTGTTTGCAATTGATACCAAAGCACCAGCAGTTACCAATTCTTCGGCAACTGCTTGATCGCCCCAAAAGCATGCATAATGAAGGGCAGTGTTACCATGCTCATTTGTGACATTGACATCTGCTCGGTTCCTAAGTAACTATAAAAATAAATTCCATTAAATTCTTACAAATAAAGAAATACGATTATTTTTATTTCTGTACTTGACTCTCCAACATGGATTGTTCCTTTATGTCACAAAATTTTTCAATATGCGAGTATATTCCTATCTTATCATTTTAACATACAATCAATTATATTTGGCTTACCAATTGAACTATTTCTTTGTGCCCATGGGCAGAAGCAAGATGAAGAGGAGTATCATCGCCTCTGTTAGTTGCATTAATACGTGCTCCTCTGCTAACTAACAACTCAGCCAATTTCAAGTGTCCCTCTTTGCAACACCAATGGAGTGGACTGAACCCATGATCATCTCTATACATAGAACATGAAATCATAAATGAAATCAGACTAATGTTACAGTTTAATATAATTAAATAAATAAAAAGTATAAAAACGGATACAATGGGATGATAACAAGGATTAGAAAAAACAATATATATTTTTTAAATTATTATTATTATAATTAAAGAGACCGATCCAGATAAAAAGCTTTAAACAACAACAAAAATACATTCGAAAGACCGGTGTTAAAGAGAACAGAGACCAGTAACGGTTATAAAAAAAATAATAAAAAAACGAGAACAGGAGACGGTGCTTCTCGGAAAATGGAATTTTCCTATATTTACCCTTGATTCATGTCATGTTCGGTGTCATCCAGCCAAACACGTACTTGCATGGCATTTCCTTCACGACACCATTGAAATATATCTTCCATTTTTTTCACTTACAAATAAAATAAAAAAATTGTAAAAATATTATAACGGAAGGAGTGGCAGTGCTTCGTGCTTCAAAACACCGTAGTCGTCATATACTAAATATAACCATAATTCCACACACAAGCAACGCTGACATAAAAACTACACATTACTTCGTTGCACTTATTAGACGGATTAGTAACGAGATTCGAAATCCGCAGCGTACATCAGTTCACAAAATAACACACAATGTTGAATATAATAATTTTATTGCATTGCAATAAGTATAATCGAACATCTGACCATATATGACGCGTGGTGTTGTGTACAGTGTACTCCCCCATCCGCGAGATGATTACTTCATACTAGTTCATATTATTAGAGAAGATACTCTCTCTAAGAGAGTTAAAGGCTAGAAATCATATAGGATAGTAACTCTATCTACATGTACCAATAAAATCGAAAATCAAAAAGATTTGCTATGTTGTAACCTCAGTTGGTATCTACGATCAAAAGAGTTGCGTAGTAATACGTCAGATGGCGCGTTGCAATTATTTGAATATTTCATTCTTATGAATTGGTAAAAAGATTATAATTTTCCGTTATTTTATATATCCAGATACAAAAGACTAAAGCGCTATAAAGGAGAAATAAATTTTGTTTAGGTCACATATTAAATTATATTTCATTGAAAATATTAATAAATCATAAATTACGTTATTTTGTTATATGATATACTATTCTGATATTTTAACTATATAACGCTAAATAATTTGTATCGCTCTTCCAACGTTTCTCCGTATTTAATTAAGCTACTTTATACGTTTCAATATCTCTTCTGCATATTTTTGCTTCGAGCGTCGTTTATTTTATTTATTTTCCTTCGTCGCAAAGGAACGTTCAGATACGAGAAAGATTTATAATGAATATTTTATAAAGTTTTTCAAACGTAATTAACATATTTTTCTCTTAAGAAATAATAAGCAATACATATTTTGTATCATTCAGACGAAGCTTATTAAATAATTAATTTAATAATAACGCACGATAATATCGCACGATGCTTTCTTTTTTTTTTTTTTTTCTTTTTCGACCATCCTCGATATAACACGATGGGTCTCAACCCCACCGGAAGAACTTAATTACACAAAGTCAGGAATAAAAGAAATCCATAAAGAAATCCTCTTATCTCTCTTTCATTTCTCTTCTGTTTCTATATCATCCCCGATACTTTTCCAAGGATGGCTCTTGTACTTACCTTTGGATTACCTTTCCCTTCGTGTACAACGGTAATTACACGATCTCCACGCGAATCGATTCTCTGCTGTTCAGGTGGAATTTAAAGCGATATGTATTTTCTAACGAACGTCATCCGAAACCATAATTCCTGCAAGGTGGACAGCCAACACGCATTCAGCCGATGATTTTTCTCTCTAACAGTCGATGATCTTATTGGTCACCAGCCAGGCAGGCCTCCGGTACGTGATATTGTGGCAATCTTATTTGAATTGTTAATACGTTGTTAATACGCGAAGAAAAAATCGCGACACGCCAATGGGTGTGCACAATTCACGTAACCACGAGTCGATAATTACCGAAGGTGTGATCTCCACCTGTTTTCTTGCATTAAATTATTCTTCTCTATAGCACTGGTATCACGATTTTTATAATAATCAAAAGTAATTGAAACCACAACGTTCATCGGTGAATCTTTCAATGGTAACGAGACGCTTTAATTTTCGTATCGTATTAAATAAATACTCGCGTAATATTATAATATACCGATACGTTTAAGTTAAATGCAGATGTGTTCAAATATGCATAATGTTGTTGTTCGCCCTTGATACGTACATACTTGAAGCACTTCTTTTTTTTTTTTTTTTTTCATTAGGAAAAAAGTACGATAACTGCAGCACATTGCTATTCGATCTGGACGTGTTTGCGATCTCAGACATGCATTTGGAAAATTCACACGTGTATAAAATATGTTAAACAGCTCGATTAATTTCATGAGTCAAACTGAACCGGCACATAATCTTCGTGAATGCATCGTATACTTTAGAATAACTTAACTCGCGTAGCTCGTAAGAGCTTGGAAAGTAGGTTGGCCACGTGACCAGAAAATAATTCCAGATCTTAGGAAAAAGTTGACAAAGAACGAAGGAAATTTTTTCCGAAAAATTCCCAAGACATCGAGCTGCGTTACGCCGTTTAAGAATGAGAGAAGGAAACACGTGAAAGCAATTAAGATCGACATGGTACGTTGTTATTCGTATCTTTCCCTTTTTCCAGTTTTCCTTTTATCGTGCGATATTAAATGGCACCTGTTGTCGATTCCGTTTGACTAATCAAATTCAACCTTGTCTCTCTATTAAAGTGATATTGTCATTGAACGGTGCACTTTCGTTGTTCTCTGGTGTATCGTAGGAATATGCAATGCGAGTGTGTTGGTTCGTCACGCCTCTAAACATAGGATGAAATCGAGGATAATAAATTACTAGCACGTGAGAGAACTTCATTGGCAAGAACGACGGGTTTATGATGGATATCGTTAAAACCATATCCCTGTTTTATGTGGACCGGTGATTTAGGAGGAGAAACAGTAGCGCGTAACGTAAAAGTGCTTAGCGATTAACGATCGATATAAATTGTAACTATTTCACTGATGATTCAGCGAATTAATGTCCGAAATTACCAGTGTTATTATTATCGCCGGTATACGAAATAAGAGTTGAATTATTTCGATTGTTATTTCAATCTTGATCATCTATAGATAAAACGATTTCGCAGGAACGAGCGAAGCAATTGCAGAGGATCGGCGAAATGGCCGATAAGAAAACGCGTAAGAATTAGTAGAATGCGACGAAATAAATCTTACGTATCGGCATTGTGGAAGCTAGAATAGAAGTCTTAGCCTTGCATCGTAGGTGTGGTCTTGTGCAGCGTAATATTTACGTTGGTTACACGTCGTTGCGATATGAATATTATCGGCTGATCCACGTACATTACGAATAATAATCCGAAAATAACACGCGGTGCCGTTCAACTCGAGCGTGTTATACGCAAAATGTTTTTTTATTTTTTCTTCCTTTCTCTTCCTTCCCTCTTTGTGTAAGCTGTATACGATGACTAAAATGATAAAAGAACGAGAAGGGAGAATCAATCTTATCTAAATAACTTTCAAACAATATCGTAAAGATTTGGTGAAAAGAAGGACGCTGTATGGCGCAATGATATTGCCCTTGTTCTAGATCGTTTCTTTGAACAGTCTGCACTCAACCTCGGGCAAAAGTGGAGGCCATACATAGATAGAGGGGGAAAAGTATTGTCTACAATGTTGAAACTCGGAGCAATTATTCGTATAGCTGTGATTGAGATGTAGAGATGAAACGTCGAAATGTTTCGACGTTAAATACATGGAATGTTACATGGATTCTTTAAACGCTAATTGAATACAAGGACAGGCGTTATGGTCGTTGGTGAAGTGGCCAATTCGAACATGAACGTTATCCCGTGCGCATTGCGAGCCTTGATATGATAATTAATAATTGATTAAGTTGTCTTATTTACCATAGGAATTTAGGTATACAGATCCTCCCACAGGGGAGCGTACAGGGATAGTTTTAATATACGTTGAAAACACCGAGGCCGATAATTATGTAAAATAGGAACGATCGTGCAGCATAGAGAAACGTGTATTTAGAAGTGGATTAATCGGCGAGACACATGGTAATAAATTGTCAATAAAATCGTATAATTTATTACTTAACAAGGTTTACCAACTCATTCCGATCACGTTACTTACGAAGATTGGATTAATTACGACGTACAGATCGACGTTTGATTTCTTTCCTTACGAAAGTTATTCTGTAAAATATACGTAACAGAACTATTTGTTGTTTTAAATATTTCAATCGTATTATGTATAACCCTTTGCTAACGTTTGAGAGAGAGAGAGAGAGAAATTGTCTCGTTTTGTTTATGACAATAATATTATTATTAATAATAATATCGTGCGCAAGAAAAGAAAAATAGAGTTTACACCGGTCTAATACTATTGCGTGGAGATTGTAATTAACTGGAAGATCTAATGATTTAATTCGTTCGACGTGTACGACGGAAAGTGCTCCTGTGCCTTGAAACGCGTGACAAGAGGTACGCAAATTAACTGCTGAGATACGATCTTAATTCGCCTGTCTATACACCATTCCTTCGTGGTATATGAATAGCTAAACAACTGTTCAAAGTTGGAATAATTAATCGTATCGTTTCCACATTCTTATAATAACCTTCATTCTTATAAACAAATTTCGTAATTTTTCTAATACCGTTTATGATGTCATTTTGTTCCATTCATCGAAGTCACCGCATACAAGATAAATCTACAAATTGTTAAACGAGTCTATTATCGGATAAAATCAAAGATGAATCGTTCACCAACGATATCCCACACTAATCATTGTCATTTCTCTTATTGTTTTACCTTTCCCATTTACGCGCGCATGTCGAACGATTATGCAAGGATCCGAGCGTGGCTTTGTTCCATGCAACTCGAAAGCCCGAGGAATAATTAAGACGTTCAATGATTCATCCACGTTGATGGATCAACTCGAACATTTTGCTTTCTCTTCATAACGAGTTGTATCAGTGCGTTTCAGAGAGAAACCCGGCCGATCACCGCGATAATAATTAGAGGAAGGAAGCCGATTTACCCCGAACGAGATCGGAAATAGAACGCAGTAATACTCGCGCAAGGAACAAAAAATAGGAATGTAAGTTGAAACGCTACGATATGGATAAAAAAATGTTGGAAATTTGAGATATCGAGCATTTTGAAAATGAAACATTTTATTGAAAAGTAAAGAATTTGCACGTTCGAAAATTCGGATATTCGAGAAGGCGAGAGGTTTGAAAACGCGAAAAGTAAAAAGTCTGGTAATCGAGGATCTGAATGTTGTAAAATTCAAAAATATTAATTAAAATAAATATATATATATATCGAGGATACGTTTACGTTATTCAGAGATAGTCCTGACGTGAACGTAGATATACGGAGCGCAAGTCAAGGACTCTTTGTTCCTAGAAAGCCTGCATTTTTGTTCTTTGTAATGCACAATAACGGCCATCTTAACATTTTTTTGTTATGTATAATAACTCTTTAAACAACTTTATCGAGACAAGGACAGGCTGAAAGAAGTTATTACATATTAGTATCTCGTTATTACATTTGTCATACTTCATCAGTTAACGCAAGTCTCCTATATCCACTTTCTTTATTTTTGTAATATATGAACAACGAATTTGCATACTAACTTCTATTTTAACAATTTTCGTATTCCTGTCGTGTTATATTAATTTTTCATTATATACTATGCATATAAAATGCATATACTATGTACATATGTATATGAATTGTGACGGTAACGATGGAAAAATAGTTGAAGGAATTAATTAAACGTAACTTGTAGCAGGCTGTTCAGATTCTTGTAGCAATTATGCGAATTAAATGAACCAAGATTTCATACTTCGCTTAATGCATATACGCAGCTGTTTAATGGCTACAAAATGCCAATATTATACATAATACGTACGTGGATATACGTATAGTCCTTTCGATTTTAATATAGCAAGGTACACCTTTAAAATATTTCGCGCAACGAAAATTTCATCACGACACTTTTGAAAGATATTTTCTGGAAATTATTTCAGATTTAGGACATGTTTCTATCAAGGACTAGGACAATCACGAAAATCCTGAACACGATTACGATCACTGATCGTCACACCGTGATGAACATCCTGTATAATAAATTCATACAATTGCGTAACATGGATAAACGGGGAAAATCGGGTAGATTTAAAGGTAACAAAAATGTCTCATTCATTGTGCGCTAAACGAAACCGATCGAATGTGAAATCATTTCGCGACATTCACTGCTTGCTTTTGAATAACGCGGTGATACCAGTCGTACCATTCTTGTCTCTAATTTCCTTCATCGCGTATATGTATTATCGTATTAATTCTGTTTCGATAAAAGTTTGTTCATTTTTCAACGTATAAAAGGGAAATCCGGCATTTTTCGATACGCACCATAATGAAAATTTATGGCGCGTTATCCGATACTGAATCGTAAGCACGATCCAAGCGAAATTGGCCAACAACAATAATTTTTAGACGGAGAAACTCGTTGTTTGACTTCAACCTCGACCTCAGGTTCAACTAGAAGAACAATGGGTATTTTCACGTAATTTGCCTCGACCAGGCAAAGGCGAATTTCACGATTTCCTTTATCGTTTCACTTTTTTTCTTTTTTCTTTTTAGAAGCAAATACTGTTGTCTTGTACAATAAACTGGATTTATCGATATATTAGCGAAACGTACGCGAGAAAAAGATAGGATTTAATGCTCTACTAAATCGTCCATTATTTTGTTTGGGATTTTGTTTGTTCGTTACTCGATACGAACAAATTCTTTAAAAATATGACTTACGTGTTCTCGCTGTTAAATAAAATTACATTTCGTCAAAATCAAAATTATGAAATAAGGGTAATTATAATAGTTAAATTGGCTCGTTATTTCAAGTTCTTCTTTCTTATTCTACTGCAAAGAAAATTTTCCTGAGCCAAATTCTAACGACACAGTTCTCCCCAGTTTCTTAGCATCCCTCTTTCTCTAAATTTAGCTTTCCTCGTTTCTTATTATTTGATGTCATAATTCTGTTTCTTTCCTCCTTGAACATAAGTTGTAAATTCAACTCTATATATCAGTATGCTATATATGGCAATCTTTGTGACGAAGTCCATGGTACAAGTAGCGTTTAAGTTATTCCGATCTTAAGATACGTATATAAATAACCATAAAACAAACGAGCTATGCGGTTCATCTATCATTTTTATCACACCGGTTATGGGAAACTTTAACGAATCGAAGAAACCGGCAATTACGTTCCGTTTTATGTTAGTTGGAATCGTGTATCAGACACCATTTGCACGATTCAGCATCCTTGTGTAACGTTGATCGGGACGAAGTTGTGAGAAAAAATCGCGTGACTTCTTGCAACTTTAAATTCCAGAAATGTTTCCCAGTTGAAGTATCAGTGATTGTCGATTGCGTAATAACGTCGATTATCGTAATTAGTAACTGATTTCTTGTCGTTAACGATCGTTCGAACGTTCATTACGATACACCGAGAATTTCTCATACTGTTACATTGCACGAGATTAAGAATAACGCATACCGATTTTTACGCAATCAGAATGTCTGTACTTCGTTAAACAGTATGCAAACTTGTCTGTATTTATGTTTTCTTCGATTAATGAATCTACATTATGGAATCATTTATGACTGACAATATAGTTGCAAGCATATGGAATTAAGTACGCGTAGTTGAGCATCAGTCGATTAATTCTCGAAAGTTTTCCAATTAAAAGATTTTCCATTACAAATACCGATTATTGATCGTTAGTTCTTAATAATAAAAAAATATTGAGAAATAATAATAAGTGATAAATAGTTGATATTATCATTAGATAAAAATATCAATCATCGATCGTGATTTTCCAGTTTTTAATTGAAATTGAACGAAGTTTTAGTCGATGTATAACGAACGCTGTTAACGATGAAGGTAATCATACGATCAATCGACGAATACAGGTATTCCATAATATTTATCGATTTGACATTGACTTTTCTTATTTCTTCGTTATATCGTTATTTGTTGGACGGTATCGAATAATCCATAACTTAACGTACGCTAGTTTGTCGGTGATAGAGACGTTAAACGTAAGAATAAAATGTTGCTGTATCTGGGTGTGTTGCTATCTTCTATAGTTGAGATTATAAATTATTATATCGGACAGTATTGTTACGTTAAAAAGTTGTGTCAACATGACGGTGAGTGCGTGTGTTACTAATTCCTTCAATGTTCATTATCGATAATTGAATTCGAATTTTTCATACGCGTCGTATCAATTACTGGCAAACGACATCGTTAATTAATCGTAAGTTTTAATCGCAACACAAAAAGTTACATCTGTGAACATTTAATTACGAGATTAACAGCAGCAAGAAGACAAGTAGATTAAATGGAACACGATATCCAGCTTCGTTAAAGTTACTGATACGATCTATTTGCATGATCTATTTATTTTGCGAAAAATGAAATTGATCGACTGATCGAAAAAGATATTTTTGGCAGTGAACTTGGTCGTGATCTTTTGTTTATGTTATCGAAAAATAAATAAAACGTAGGAAAATCGTTGAAACGATTAATCACGCATAATTGATCGTCAGACCGTGGATATTTATGCAAATTGAAGAGATGTGACGAAGGTGACGAATGAAAAGGAAGAAATGATTGAAAGAAATGAGAGTTTGAATATTTCACGCATATTACGTGTATTCTGTGTATTTTTACAATTAAAAATTTCATTAATTCGAAGGATATAAAACCGTGGCCGAATTTTTTTAGATGGGAGACAACTTACCGAAGACTATGAATCAACTATAGTTCGCATTAAGGTGCCATATTCAGAACGAAACTGTTGCCCGGATAAAATCTCTTCCAATGTGTCAGATAGAAAAGAGAGTTCTACAAATTTGGACAAAACTAAGGAAATAAAACTCGTGCAAGAGGCAAGACCGGTTTTCTCGAAAGAAACGCAGACTGTTTCTGCAAAGTTACCTCACAATGGACACAGGTAATAACCGTGTTTATTTATTAATATAGAAACACTTACATCCGGATAATGATAGTATCGGTGATTTTTAATTGACGAGCTAAACATCTTTAGCAGTGAATTAACCTGTTAACCGAGAAAGACGAATTAACTTGTCAGATGAATTGGCAATCTGTTAGACATAATAATCGCTTTATTAAAAAAAAAACTACTTATCTTTTTACACGTCGTTTTCTCTCCGTTCAAAATTACGTCGTATTCATATTTCCAAGGAATAACTGAAATTGATCTTTATTCGTTTCAAATTTTACGATTAACTGTATGTTGAAAATGACAACGTGAGTTCATGCTCGCCATCCATATGCAGATGCGCTAGTTACAATAAATAGTAACTAGAAAATAGTTCTAGATATAATCGATAGGTTTAGGATGTTCTTTCCTTTTTTATCCCTAGTCCATGTAAGAAAGTGCAATAAAGGTTCGGCTCAGAACGGTTTGATAGATTTATCCAAAGAATAAAATAATAGCTATTGTGATTCTACCTCTGAATACAGAAATAACAACACTGTGTCGTAATTAAATTCCTTCCTTAATTCTCTATAATACTATTACCAACTATGAACTATCGAATATATATATATATATATCTAAATACATTATACTATAGGGAAATTCTTGTAATTGAAATGGTACAGTGAATATCAATACTTTATACGTAATTATTTTTTTTTATCTGACTAAAGGACGATATTAGTTTTATAACAAATAAAAAAAAAGACATTTGTTTATTTTCTGCGCTAGTTACGAAACAGAAGAATCTAGAACTGTTTGTTCTTTGCAGAAAAAGATCACAAAGATAAGAAATGTCACTAGTTCCGATACTAAATGAAGTTCCATTAAGTGGAACGCAAATTGAGAATTATCGAGTGTGACAAAATGTTCCAGAACAGCGATTTGGGCACCTGCGCTGAAAAATCAACTAGATAATATTACAAATTCTTCCTCGGAGGCCTGTAAAAATACGACAATAGTGCAAGCTCAGATAGAAGCACGTCCTATGAATATTACGACGGACGACATTGCCGAATCTCTCCGAGACGATAGCGCTAATTCTTCGCAACATTCATCCAGACGCAGTTATTTAACCGATAAAAGAATCAAGAAGTTGAAATGGAAGGCGGAAATTTGCTCGAGGTTGGCACGCAAACATTTCAGTATTTGTCATAGTTCTTATTTTCTTTCCAACCGAATGTCATCAGATATTCTACTTATAAATCAAAGGCTCTATCTGGTTGTCGGAAAGTTCGCAGTGTTTCGAATAGTTTTATAAATAATCCTCATAGACTTATTCTATTATATTTATATCATGTATTTAATTATCGTGTACATGTTACATGTTATAGAACATTGTGTACATGTACATAGCTTTCAGCGTTACGAATTTAATAAGATTTGAAGAGAATTATTTATTATATTCTTTTGTAAAATACAGCTCGATAATACTGCTTTCAGACCAAACGCGTTGATTAAAGAGAACGATATAGCATTTGTCGATAAAAGCAGTATTATTTTTCAAGATTTTGCATTTATATGAAAAATAAATAATCTTTACAAAATATCTTTACGAACTGAATGTTCCAGAAACCTGCGAAATTACTTCAAGAAATCCATTGCTAAAAGATGCGTTCTTTTTTTTTTTTTTTTGAAGCAGCGATTATAAAGTTATACGATAAATAGTAAACAGCATTATAAAAAAAGCATTGTAAAAAGTATTGATTACTATGATAGAATATTTTCAGATTTTTCGGAAATTTCGCTACGAATTTTTCGACGAATCCAATACGTCGGTGTTTTTATCGTTCAATTATCGTAGAAATTTTGTGCAAACAATTTCCAGATTGGGAATATTAAGAGGCAAAGACTTAAAAAGCAATGAGAGCGACCAGAAGTTTAGAAACCAAAAGCTAGATATCCCTGCTCGAACTTTCAATAATTTATCGCCAATCGAACATCCGATGACACTGCACAAGAATCGACCTGCCAGCGTATTCACCTCAACGAGGATCAGTGTCAGCGGTTCGAACTTGAGACCGACGAATGACGAAGCAATGGCGAAAAATGGTAATAAAATGGAAGGGTACGATGGGATTTCGAAGAAATTCCAAAACGACCATCCATCGATCGTCAATCTGGACGAAAAATCAATTTGCAATCTGGCCATCAATGATATAACGATGAATCAAACTCAATTGTCAGATATATTCGAAAGTAGAAGTATGTCAACGTCTGTTCGAACAACCACAGAGGCTTTGATTATTACTCTTAAATTCTATCGGGAAGAAAGGAATAACGGAATGCCTCGTAAAAAAGATACTTCGTTTTGCGAATGCCCACTCCTGAGAGTATTTGCTAATTTGCCAGGAATGTTTGGAAATTTTTCTGCTAAGTTATTCTCATCGCAGTAAGCATAGAAAAATTCTATACCTTCTATTCGGGTCTCTGATTACTCGAAAACAGGTACTGATTCTAGGAACGAAACCACGTACATGGAGCTTCCTAATGTTGGAAAGAAACTTAAGGTAACGAATCGGTATACGATAGAAGACAACGCGTATCGAGAAGAACGCCGAGTATAATATTCTGTCATAACGGAATAATATAAATAATATAAATTATTTAACAAAATAATTTCTTTTCTCGTTTTGGAAACAAGAATCTCAGCTAAGGTTCTTGATACAAATAATAATTCGTTATATAAAAATAATGGTAATGCATCGTTATCTTCTATCTTTTATATTGATATTTATGTTATTTATATATATTATATTATATTTATGTTATTTAATTCTTGACGATTGTTTGTCGTCGTTAATTATTGATATAAATTAATTATATACATATGTCTAAGTCGTACGCGTTATATATATTGTACATATCGATGCGATCGTTATTACAATTGTTTTTCATGGTAAATTAGCGATTGTAAATTAATTAAGTTTCTTGGTAAAAAAAAACCTTTTATAGCCCTTCGAAATATAACGTTCTAATTATACATGATCTTGTAACATTTACAACTGGATAATAATAAAATGCATTACTTGAAATTACCAACGTACTTCGTAGTAATAAGAATCGATTAGCATATCATTCATTTCGATCAATTTTATAAACGTTCTTCATTCTTCTCTCTTATGTGCCGACACCGATTACCAGCTACGTGTTGCTTCTTCGCAATTCAAACGAGAATCGCCCTTTTTGCTTCGATTTGCTTTATCGTGGACCCAAGCGAAGCGTTATGTAAAGCAATTTGCGATAATCTTCGATTAATCCTGTTCGGAACGAGACACGCGTTTCAACGAAAGTCACGATTCCTGCACAGTGCACTGCACATCCTTGCACAGTGATCTGCAAACTGAATAATTGGACGAATCTATTCTTCCTACGTAAATCACTTAATCGGGAGAAAATTATTATTTGAAAATTTGCCGATCGAAAAATATTTATTAGAAACGGATGATAGTAGCATAACAAGTAAATTGTTTAATTTAATCTTGCAGAATAGACGGAGCAATTTTATTATACCAAAACATGTCTATTTTAAGAATAGTCTTCAACGAATACCGTTAATTTTCATGGGAAGATTATTTTCGCAATTCTTCAAAGGCAATTTTTGGCATTTATTTTGGAAATCTTCTCCGTCAAGGCTGAATTCTTAAGATCGACTTTTGACCAAAATTTCGATATAAGTATTTGTCCATCACAGTGGTCAGTTTACGTCAAAAGTATATGATCAGAACAGTCGGCGATTACGCAACGAAACACACCGCGTATCCTTTGTCGTCGTTTCCTCATTGAATCATCCAGAGACACGCGGCTTAATTAATCGAGACGAGAACATATTGCAGGTATTCCCATCGTTGGGTAACTGCAGGCGTTTTTCTTCGCGATAATAGCATTCTCCTTTTCGATCTGTGGCATCCTCGTTTTCTTACATTGCCACTGGCATAGGGACTAGAAATTTAATGCTTTTATAAATCCATTCGCTATCTTGATCAACCGGCAGCCAACTCGTATTTCTATTCACGGCGTGCATTGACACGATCAGATAATGAGAGACAACGGACGATCGAAAAACGAATTGCATTTCGCACGGTAAAATTATTCACCCGCCAAACGTTAACAATGCTCGACTCAACTAATTAAATCTGGTCGATAGGGATCGAGGAAAAATGAAACAAATCGTGTTTTGATATTTCTGATGCGCGACTTCTTCTTCCTCTTTTCTTCTCTTGTTTGTTTCGTTCTTAATCACCCGATCGGATATTTCCAGTGGTTTTCCTCTGTTTCTGTTCTCTAGCGGTTGCTACCAGCCTTCGTTATAATCGTTTACTCGAATCAATCTTATCAGTATTCAAGAATAAATCGTCTGACACACCTCCTGGTTATACAACCAATAACTCCCCCTGCAATAAAGTTGCAAATAAAACAACTATTGTAATATCGCATGCAAATAAACCAGAGCCAATGAAACTTCTACGTTAAACGTATCTTCGTATTAAATCGCTTTGCATAATTGAACATCTAACTGATAATTCATTTAAATTACGCGATCATGCGGAAGCTATTGTGTCTGCTTCTTACACGGCGTGACTTTTGTATCGCGTTCGCGCGTGTACTTGATGATGGATGATCTATATCTCAAATAATAAATCGTCCTTAACAAACTCTGTATCCTTTGTTAATTAATCGCCATTGACGAGTGAACGCGTGTGTCACAGGACGTCGGGAAGGGACGTTGGATATCGGTTTGTTATAAGGAGACGCGTCGTTAAGAGATCGATACGACCTTGACCGATTAATGCGGAATTTAGTTTTGGAAATCTGTCATGGAATTAGGCGATGGAGTGCGTAAATAAATACAAGCGACCACGAGTATACGCGTCAGAAGCAGCGAAATGAAGTTTTTGTTTGACGCGTATACTCGACAAAGGCAGGTAACTGGTCAGATCGACGAACAATTGCGCGTTTCGATCTTCATTGGTTGTATCAAACCTCGGCCGATCAACTCAGTACTATAGTACTATAGTGTTATAACTAACTTGCAATCAACTCGTTTAATTCGTTATTTCCAGAAATAGAATCGCGAATTCGGTAGATCGTCGATGTCTATTGTTCGTTCGATATAAATCGATGCTTTTCGAATACCACGCGGTAATTATCACGGTGGAATGTGCTAGAACAAAGAAATGCTGTGAGTAGATTGCGAATGTTTACGCAAATCGAAGGAATGGAATCTAAGTAAATACGTGCTTGCTAAATATTCGAAATATCTTAACAACCAATAGCGTATATTTCGGATATGTTACATATTTTTGCATATAGTGTACATTTTAATATCTCTAAGGCGTAATTGAGTAAGTGTAATTGTAACAAAGTTCGAATACGCGTGACACTGGTTTACACAAGTTATTGGATTAAACTGAAGTAATCGTAATAAAAATAGCTCTTGTTTGTGTTTGTCTTTCTACAAGAAAACCGAGCAACTATACAACTGAGATTTCTTCAACGAAATATTTTGTGAATATATCTGTAATTAGGTATATCGTAAAACTGTATTTAATCAAATCACCAAGTTGTGGAATTATTCTTATTCCTTTTTATTTATCATAGATATATGCGTGTATATCGTTTTTAGTAATTAGATTTATTCCACCATGTTATGAATTCTAATTGCTAAAACACGTTATTATCTAACAAGGCGGAAAATTTGACAAAGATCGTTCTTGTTAGGGGCTTGTCGATCGTTTCCTCCAACAAATTTCGACTATTTTATCGACAGATTTATCGATAGGCTTCCATTCGCTACTGCAAAAGAGCAATATATTACGATAAGTAACACAACCATTATATTTCTGCTACTTCCGAAGAATGTTCCCAAGGACACAGTTAATGAACCTCGTTATTTGAAGTTTTTTTTTCTTCCTGATTTTGTAACTATACGCTTCGATAGTGTTTCCTGTTGCCGTTCACGATAGAATAGCATATCTATCTATCTATCTGCTATGCTAGATCATATTATAACTATACGAAAAATCCTATAGCAAACTCACTGTGACATAAATAACCATGATAGACGATTGGGACATTTTTACGAATCGATTAAGGTCAGTTTCGTGGGAACCAGTTACAGGTAGTCCCGCCAAAAACCGCGTCCACGTCCGAAACTGGCTTGTAGAATGTTTCCTTATGCACGAGTTTGATTCATCATTGTCGATTAATTGAAAACGAATCGTTTCGCAAACCTGATTTAACCCTTTTGCCTTCTTTCGACCATTCTCGACCCAACTGTATTTTTCTAACGCAAACTTACTTAAACTTAACTTAACTTAACTTAACAAACTTAACGCGTTGTACATCTTAAAACGTTACAAATCCTTTTTGTTCGCTAAAATTGTTTCTAACGCAAAGTACTTCGAGCTTGAAGAAAATATAAATAAATTTTTATTCCAACGAATGCTTTCATCTTGCAGTCTTGCGTTGTACATCTTAAAACGTTACAAATCCTTTTTGTTCGCTAAAATTGTTTCTAACGCAAAGTACTTCGAGCTTGAAGAAAATATAAATAAATTTTTATTCCAACGAATGCTTTCATCTTGCAATCTTGCGTTGCACATCTTAAAACGTTACAAATCCTTTTTTTTTCGGTAAAATAAAGTATCATGAATTTTTCATTCTTTCGCAGGAAACATGTATATATGTATTTGGATCATAAAAGTATAAGAAGATAGATCAGTTTGAAATAGAACCCTAATGATAATTCGTCTGATAATTCTCATTGAACCTGCCGATTAGTAAGAAGTGAAGCGTTGCGTAACTGATTTATTTTCCTTTAACGATCGATAAGACACAATGACTGCTCATTATCGCGATATTTTCTCTTTCTTTCCTTTCCTCGGTTGACGCACGTGATCTCAAGACAATCTGGTCATGGATCTAAAGAGACTTGTCCTGCAGCTGCGCGATCCCCTTGCAGACCTTGGATTTCCTTATCCTGATTACACGTTTGATCTTCCATATACGCAGGATTATACGTACTTTGTCTATGTATCAGGAAGAATCGTTCTTTGATCATTTAATTGATCCACGTGTAAATTACTGTCACGAATCATCTATTTGATGAAAAATCTTTCTGTTCGAGGAAAGTTTCAATCGTGTACCGAGTTACAATCGTGAAGATAAGAAGGTATAATTATCGATGTAATATTCGATGATTAATATAATTTGTATTAAAAATTCTTTTTCTATAATATATTTTTATAGTATATTTAACGCTAAATTTCGTGCTCGCATGCGGATTATTTACGTATCACGAGAATCTTTATTTCACAAGTGACATTTAGAAACCATAGATTATCGATGAGTTATCGAAGACACGATTATTCATCGTTTGAATAAATCGAAGGTTTCTTTGACAATTTAGTTAGCTTCTTCGAAGGATAATTATCTTCGATCCTTTAGTTGTATCTATGCAATACATATTTTTCATCTATAAACGTATTTTGAAACAATTGAGAAAAATAATATAAGTAGGTACCCATGCCAATAATACCAATATGTATAATATGATACCAATATAATACCAAAATGTGTGATACCCAGCCTTGCTTCAAAACTGACATAAATATATTTAGTTTTCCAAAAGGATACGAGAAAGCATCTTTCAACGTAATGACAAATTATTTTTCTAATTGAATTTATTAACGAGATTATCTTTTATAAAACAGGATCGGTCGTCCTGCTATATTTATGATCTTACTGAAACCTATGTGATTTCTTATAGCGGCAGCTTGAAAAACGTGTTCCTCGAGTTATGAAATTATGACACCAACGGTGAAATATGCACATATATCACTTAACGTGTAATAAAATATATATTTACGTTATTAAAGCAAATCAAGTCTCAGGGGACAGGTAAATAGGGATATCAATGTAAAATTATAATATACAATTGACAATTTAATTATTTGAAAACGTATGGTCTAACAAATGGGCATAAATACTTTTTATCCCTGTTATTTTATAATGTTATTTTCTTACAAATACCTTTTACGTAATTCCATTAGTGATAAATAAAACTGGTATGATATGGGTCTATGGATTTATAAGAAATCATTATGCTAGCTACTCGTTACCAAATATCGTATATATTTATACATTTTTTCTGTGTTTCAAATTCGGATTTTGCAATATCAATTATCAGCATGAATTCAATTTAATATAAATACAGCGAGAATCAGTAATGTAGGCTCGATTAATTATTACTAATACATAGCATGTAATCTATTGGTTCCACTTTTGTCAGCGTGTCGTTGGTAGATTCTCAGTAATCGTAAGCAATAAAATATTGTAATTATAATTGTAACAAAATACCTCGATCCAACAATGATAACAAAGTTTATACGATCAGCTGCATATATAATTTCGTAACAATTTATAGGGATCGATTGTTATTCAGGTTTAAGCTTAAAGAAACCAAACCATTCGTCTCGTTGTTATCAGCTTGTCATGTTACCTAGAAGGATTTCATACGTAAGAAAAATGTTCTTATACTTTACGACTTAACCACTTCCTCTACGTATTAATCGTCGACTAATTTAAACGTTCCTTCGAGGCATTTCTTCGTATTAAAAAATATTGCACCTGGTTCTGCAATATTGCGTTACGGTGCCACGGATTTTTATCTCGGGCTGTCTATTCGTTAGGTCACTCGTAAGTTTATTTCGTAAGTAACCTTTAGTCGAAAATTATAAATAATTCATTTTCAGATAATTACGCTATTTCTACATACGATATCTTACGCTTCAATGGAATTTTCATTTATTTTTTTCATTGTCACAGACTTCTAGTCTCTCGAATTAGTCTCGATATTTTGTTATATTTATTAAATCATTACGCCACAAACATTAATCTATTCTAACTATTTTATTTAATCACACTGAATACATTTCGTCTACTTAGGTGCTTCGCGATCGAAGCATTTACTCTCAAATCTTCGAGATTATAAAATTCCCCACTGCTTTAAGGTAATCGAATAAAAGTTCAATAAATCGCGCGTAACAAGTAACAAGTCGATACTCTTTAATCGTATCGTCTAATGCTACCGAAGATATTCAAGATTTTTGGAGTTTCTAAAATTCCTTGCTATATAGATTATGATAATAAAATAAAAATTCAGAGCCTGCTCAAAGGCCAGCAATCGGTAATCAAGGATTAACGTGTTCTCATTTTATCAGAAAATCTCCCAAACTCGTCACGTCGTAGACCGTTTTTAATTTTTCATCCTTGAAGAGTCCATTGTCTCAACGAGACACGTACGTAGAATAAGCGACGAAGATCTTCGGGGGTTGCTACGTTGGAACGGTTAACCTTGACAGGTTCGTAAAGGCAGTTCTTTCTGTTGCACCACTTCTCGGTAGAAAAGCGAGTATCATTCCCTTCATTAAACATTCCATACGTAGGATTCGTCGAATACATGTTCTGTATGAGTGCGCGACAATTACATCAAAATCCGAGGGATACGCGGAAACAGCAATTACAGAAATTGGACTCACCTGTTTCGTGTGGTGAATCTTGTAAACTGTCTGCGGTACGTACAACGACTAATCGAGCTTCTTGGAATGGGTTACAATTTCTTGCGATTCAGCTGTTTTACTCGTTTCATAATCATCTATTTGCGTTGAGCGTGTTATATGAATATTTTATTTGCGACAACATCTTTAATAGGGCGTTACACAATATCGATAATAACATGATTGCTTTTCATGATAATCGACGCTATAATTATAAAAATACTGGTCGAACCAAACAGCATATCGAAATAATTAATCTGGAACTTTTTTATCAAAATTTCATAGATTCACAGATGTGCAATGTTACGGGGTTTACATGAATTTTTAACAAATATTAGTCTTTTCTTCCCGTGTTCATTTCAAAGTATACACTCTACTAAAGTATTAGGTCATTAGGTGGTAATGACAAAATCCGCAATCACTTAGTTGCCAACCCAATATACATACAAAATGTATTTTGATGTTTGGAAACTTCTATAGTGGAATGTAATATTACCCAAAATCTTCTCGAGTTAAAGGTTTTCTCGCTTCTATCGGCTTTTCTTCTAACGTACTCAAATAAGAAGACACTCCAATGTATTAGCTTTTTAAATGTGCGAGGAAAATATTTTAATCACAGAGGAGTATCGCCTCCACGAACTCGAATTGCACGGTGTGGTGTCGGGAACGGGGAAAAACCGTGACTCGACAACCGGTCCGACCTACTGCCGTAGGATTCCCCGTGAAAGGTTATTGACAGATACGGAGAAAGAGTAGTCGAAAAGGAGTCGTCCTTAAGAAAGTGTAGTAACTCGAAACGACAGGTTTTATCGAAGAATCATGTTACATATCTTTTTCCTTGTAATTCTCGTTGGAAACGCTGTTATTGATTAACGATTTGATTTTTTCCTTTCAGCAATTTTTCATTCCGTAGTTATCTCTAATTAAATTTTACATTTAAATCGATTGTTGATATTACGTCGTAGTGGTATTTAATTACGGTATATTTTTTATTCTCGATTACGGTTAAAAATATACCCAAGCGATCGATCAGAGTTGATCAGGCTTGTCCTTGAATCATAATAATGTCGTTACATTTTTTGTATCTAAAATCAATTTTTCTATGAAACAACGAATTCGTTTCGTGAATACGTCTCCTCCCTTTCGTCTAAATAACGCGATCATTAATCAAATAACTTGCTGACCATTATGCAATCTCATGCTATTCCAAACAGAAGCGAAGAAACGAAGTTTATTTAGAAATTTGTTTTCCTGAAACCACACATCACCCAGTAACCTGTTTTTCGACGTGGAAACATCCCATTGATGAATCATTTTAATTGGTCGTGCAGTTGCTGGAATACCAACGACGAGCTAAAATACCGAATTGCTTTTGTCCCACTCGTTGTTTATTCAAAGTAAGTCATCGTCTATTAATAAAATTATTGACGAAATTACATAGTGTACGTAGATGTGTGCAATTTCGATCTCTAATTTGCGTTTCGACTTTCAACATGCTGTCAAGATGTATTACTTTACCAAACATTTCCGTGTTTGACATGTAATTTCCGGTGTCGCTAGATAGTTACGCTGGCAACTAATAAAATTGTAAACGTTCGAATAGCGATAGGCCCTCTTATCAGATACTAATCATTGACAGCTTAGACACTGACAAAACATTTCAACTGTTACTCGAACGAGTTAAGCCAACCGTGCTGCAACGCTTAACGATCACATACATTCTAAATAATTACAATAATTAAGGATTAATTTGCATCCCTCGCTGTCTTAGGTTTCACTCGAGATCCACGCAAGGTCGCCAAGCACACGTAGAACGCGTGTCTCGTTATATCACAATCCTGATACGCGAGTAAACACACTTTACACATAGAATGGAACTTTCTTGTATTTTATTCTACGTTCGTCCTACACCGACTCGTCCACCAAAATAATTTTCTTCTCTTTCAACCCTTACAGCTCAACATTATGGTTTGACTGTCGATCCATGTGAATTTTGCTTCAGTATCGTTGTCCTGTGGTCGTAGCCATGCTATTTGTAGTTATTACGAGCAGTATCTTTTCTATCTTTTGCATAATATAGCATTTTGAATGATAATTAGAAAAGCCTACTTGCATTTGTTTGGCTCTAGAATAAAAACGTGCACCGAAACTATATCCACTCTATCCACGAAACAAAGCCAACGTATTTCTCTGATATCTTTTAAGAGTAAACTCCACTACGTCGTTTGCTTCATTTTCTATGGAATCATATTTTTTCGTTATTAAAGAATTTTTTAAGACTAACGCACAATTACGAAAGAATCGAACGCGAAATAAGAAAACGACTGATTTCTCGTTTCAGTTACGCGCTAGAGTTTCTTAAAGCATTAAAATTCTTTTCCTCTGTCATCGATTGCCTCTACTCAAGTTCTTTCGAAACTCTTATTTTTATCGGATAAATTTCTTCGAGAAACGATCGTACAGTTATCGCTGAAATCGTAACGGACAACTAGACGTTTAAAAGCTTGCTTCGATTCGCTAACGACAGTAATAGAAAACGTGGCTCGGTTGTTCGATCTCTTTGTCTTCGAATCAAGGATTCAAATGTCTACATGCGATATTTGTACGCCTTTTACCACCGGGTTTTCACTGCTAACAAAAAGTTATCGCAATACCGATCAACATATTAGTCACCGATTTTAACATCGCTCCTACTAATGTATTCCCCGTTTCGCAACAATTTCACGGTACAATGTGCCCACTGTTTTTCTTACGTTCTATATAAAATCTAGATTTCTGTATCGCGTCCGATTGCAACAATATCTCGTCGATCGTGAAATAAATCGAAAAAGACGATTCGAGATACCAGCATGACGATTCTAACCATGCGGCGTCTGTCTTTTCTTCCTTCGTATCTTTCTTCGTCCCGTAGTTATAGTTTTCTTCTCACCCTTTACCTTCCATTTAATATTGCGTTGACTCTTATTACTTGGCGAATAATTAAGCAGAATTATAATACAACTTTCTTAACGAGAATCACGAACTTTGAATGTTCCATCAATAAGCTTGCTGTCTGGAAAATAAGAATACAGAGGGTGGTTATTTTTTTAACGTTATTTTTACGTTATTTTTTTAATTTTTTAAATTTTTATTCTACATTTTCGACTTTTTTTTCGCGTAGAATCACCCCCTTTCCGCTTCTACCACCAGTTACCAACCCTATAGAAAAATTGGAAAGATTCTTGTTCAATTTAAATGGATATCGTTCACATGACGTCTTATACGCTGAATTGAAGATATACGTGAATCTGTAAAATTCGACAGAATCACGAGATTCTTCTTCGGAAGTTTCATCGATAAAATATTATCTGGAAACTGAAAATACGGGAAAAATCGAAGAATTGTCGTTCGATTGAATAATATATTTTTCAAACGTCGTAGTATATGTTACGTTATAATGCGATAGAATCAATCAAGCGACTGTTGATTTCGTAACATCGTGACACGAACGAAGACAGTCGGTTTCCGTCGGGATGTCACCGCGAGTCAGAAATCTCGATTATGGTTGCTTATCCAGAATAAGTGGTTCGTGAATCGCTAGAAGATCCCTATGAAATATGTCGAGTCTTAACCGAGCTACGTCGGTCATAAAATTCCAAGGCATTCCAGGAGCTTAACTCACCGAGGGTAGAATTATCGTCGAATCATGGAAACGTTTCGAGAAGATTTTCCTCCAAGTAGATACGAAGAAAAATTCCTCGCACGACCTTTATCTTCATTTTTAATTTTCATTTTCCTGTTCACATCTATTTATTTAATCGACGTCTCGCTCTAACTATTCCATTTACACACACAGAACGAAACTCGGACGAAAGATACGTCGTTTCGTTGAACGAAGAAACAAAATCTTTTCTTCTTTCCAAATTCTTAACCCGTCTTTTACAACGGTGCATCTTTATACAAACGTGAAACCTAATCTGTCGAACGTTGTGATTTTCATTTCGGTAGAACGAAGTAGAACATACGTAATTCGATAAAATAATATAAAACGAGAAATGTCGTGCATCTATTGTTTCCTTATAGAAGGAAAGAAACTTTTCGGCCGAGCTAATATATTCCTTTGTGTGCAACAAATTTAACAAATTTGAATACAATAATGTTCACAGTATATGTATATATTATAATAAATATTATAATACCACAATACAATGATGGATATCGAAGGAGCCAGGAATTAAATTTAAATAATTATAGCGCCTATGGTATATGGTATAATATATAGAATATGGTAACACAGATACGACTGTCACTTCCAGAAATATAAAAATTCATCCAAATTATCAGTTTCGAAGGGATCTCTTATCGAATATAAATCGCTGTTCGGTGTGCAAAGGGTTAAAATCACTGTAGAAATTCCAAAGTCACGACGATCTCGCGACCATTTCACGATTCACTATCGATCACGACTCGAGAAAACGATCACGCTTCGTTGCTCGTTGATTAATCGGACGCGAGACAATGACAGGTTAAAACTAGGATGAGCGTTCCTTGAACTCGTTGAATCGCCTGTCACAACCTCCGGCAGACTGAACACATGGTAAAAACAGCCGATCAACAGTTCGACCGGCATTACGAAAAACCGATCGAAGTTACGTAAGAAAATGACGTGTCGGCGGAACGTGTAGAAGATCCTTTTTTTCTTCTTTTTCTTTTTTTTTTTTGCCAGACCAACGCGATACCGTTTTCTGTTTGTCTCTGTTGCCAAAATTGCTACAGATACATGCGTTCGATCGAGATCTGGTTCCGATGCGATGACAATCTGTGACGAGAATCGAAGGTGAAACGATGGATTTCCGGGGCCTGGTGTAACTTAAAAAGCGACTGTCGAAATTCTCCGTTTCAATGACATTGGAAGAAGAGAGAACTCGTTTGAGAGGGAGAGAGAGCGCTGTTTTCAGGAAGTGGCGAATCGACAGGGTAAACGCAGGACTGAAGGTCAAGTGGCGGAAGCAAATTGACGGAAGAGTGATCGTGGCCATTGGTCGTCGATGAAATATCTACGAATGATTATCGATCGTTTTGCACGAGTCAGATTTTTTTAACGCGTTCTTTGACCCCTTCAGGGACAAATTCGATACGATCGATAAGATCAGGTGTTTTCACCTGATATTATGCGAATTTTATATTATACGATATTTTTGATAATACTTCACATTACGAAATAACGAAATAACATTAAAATATGAAATTTATATGGAAACGAGATAATAATATTTCGAAGATTCTCAGAGGAATAACATGTACGTAACGTAATTTACGAACAATGAACAAAGCGCAAAGAACTATCATCTAACATCGTAACGCGTCACTTCGTTGATTAATTGAAAAATTCTAGAGAATGGACTGTTTTCCATAATACCGGTGTTATATTTTATTTTCGTGTATCTTTTGGAACCGTGTAATTGATTCTATCTATTATCTTCGATCTATCTAGAATACATTTACATATATCTATATATTTTTGACACTAACCTTTATAGCTGTAGAATGTGTGTCACGTTTCAGGTAAATGTCCTTCCTCGTGCTAATTTAATTCAGGTATCGAGAAGTCTGCAAAAAATGTTGCTGGATATTTCGAGCTTGGTCGAAACTAGTTGGTTAAGTTTCTAAAAATAACCGGAACGCGTATCGAATCAACATATTGTAAATGCTTCTACATAGTGTAATTTCACTAACGGTCCATCGACAGCTGTTACACAGACTTGATAACAGGTTTGACAAAAAAAAAAAAACTACGTGCGATATAAAACATAACAGATAATTGGCGTTTTAATTACGCCCAGTTTCACGGTGCAAAAGCGTAAAAGCATTGACATTACGCGCACCATAGAAACGCGTAGGTCTCGTAGCCAGAGCTGTTTTCGAACGTTCCACGCGTCGATGTGCAGGATCGTCGCGATGGCGAGCTCTCGTAATTATTAAAAACCTCTCGGTGGCCTGATAGAGTGGCCTTCGTGCCAATGGCACGCTCATTGTTGGCCCGTCAATCTCACAGCAATTTCCCGCGTTCTGGAACCGAGCTCGACTTCGATTGTACACGCAGTATCGACCGTGAAGATGTTTCTAAACCAACCCTTCTAAAAAGTACGAACAGGAGAAAAGTAAAAAAACAATGGGAAAAAGTGGAAGAAGGAAACAGAAGTGGAGGATTTGATGTTTATAAACATGTCGATGATTAATTCAACCGGGATCAGAGGTCAACGAACGCTTTAATCTTTTCTACCTTCCTCTAGAACAATACTTGTATTTGTAATATTTACACTGTACCAGCATATTCGTAACTAAAGAGCTTTCTGAAAGAAAATCTATTTATACCTGTGATAAATAGACATTATTTTTACTTTTCTAGTCAAATAGTCGAATTATTTTTTTAATGAGATTTTTTACTTAATTCGTAAACAGGAAAAGAACAAACTCTTTTGGGAGCTACGAATAATCAATATGATTAATATTAGGAAAAGAAAAGTTTCTATCTCAATTTGCTAGTTTCATCGTTCTTCTCGTATTAGAAAACTCCCCGATTCCGAAATCTAAATGTGTACAATTCGAATAAAAGATTAAATACGAAATTGTATCGTTGTGTCGTTTGCGTCGTTTTCGAAAGAAGCAAATCAATAGATTCTCGAGCGAATTGAAACGGTGAAACAACAGCTGTACAAGGTGCAAAGTGCTAGAAAGACATCGGCGTGAAAAATACCCGGAATGAATCAACCGAGATTCGTGAGATCACAGATATCTAAATATAGCGCGATGAAAAAGGCGATGCAAATGTCGTCCGCGTACAGCAGCGAGATTTACTTACTACATTTACTCGGTTGTTGACTCGCGACAACATTTTCCTTTACGCAAGAATTACAAAGAAACCGATACGACGACCTTCCGCAAAGCGAAATCACCGTGTTACACAAACACATTCTCCCGTCTTCGATGTGGTTTTCCCGGTGAAACGAATTAATTGGAATCTTACTATTCCGCTATCAAAATTCTGAGGATCGCGTTTATGTAAAACGCGTGATACGTAATTTTGAAACCCGATTCGTTGATCGTTTCTGAGAAACAAAGCGGCGGTAAAACATAGAAGAAAATGTAGTTTCCTTGAAAATATTATAAAACTAAACAAAATTGTTGCTATAAAGCAAAAATTAGAAATGTAGCGCAACTTCGTGTTGTCACGCAGCTGCTCGAGATCGCGTTTGTAATCGATCGTAATCGGTTCGTAATCGAACCTCGCCACGATACAAATAATTTACCAAAATATAGGATAAATCGTTTGTTTCTAACCTTTTTCGATAACTAAGCACAGTTTTCGACTAAATTCTCTCTTCCGCTGGATCCTATCGTCCAGGTGTCCTCGGATTTGTACGCTTTTTCCTAAATTCACGAAATTAAACAAAAATCCAACCGCATAGTTAATCTTACGACAGTCGGTATTTTAAATTGCAGAATGTATGAATATAAAATTAATTAACAGCGTGTTGAATTAAAAAATTGAAAAATAAAAAGAGACTCGTGTTTCTCGCGTTTTATCTGCAAACGTAAAAGAAAAACAGTCGTTAACCTACGTAATTTTCCGCTACGATTTCGCATTGAAAGTTTATTTTTCTCGGAAAAGCACGGAATTTAGTAATAAAAAATCGGACGAAAGAACATTCGAGGCCGTGGTAGGCTTAACAAAACACAACGAAACGTAAAAATTCTTCATCTTCTTCGAACGATTTTCTTATTTGCTCGTATTCTTCCGTCTCGCCAGATTCAAGGTACACCAAACAGGATACAGATAGATCTGTTATTACGTTACATCGATCTGTACCCGATCGCGTACAAAGAACAACAAAAAGGAACAAATCGAACGGATTAGAAGAGAATCGATGGAAACGAAACCTAAACGGAACCCTGTCGTAGCAGCGAAACGAATTCTTCGTTATAGACACCCCTCCTGCGGTGACGCAGGATCGCAAAACGATCTACCAGTCGCTGGATAATTGGTCCTTGAGTTTGGTTCCGGCCGAGGTCGAATTGCTTTCTGTTTCGCGGCGTTAATCGCCCCGCCCGGACGTGAGTAATCGTTCAGCAATCGGTGCATGTGTTACACGGTAGTCGACTGGCCACCATACAACCATCGATGTCTATTCCACGGATGAAAAGAGAGAGGTAGAGGCATTGAACTCACCCAGACCTCATTCGATGAAAAAGTTTCGTTTCTTTTGTGGAAAAGCCCATGGGTAACCCGTTGCGGTGCTTCGTTTCACGCGATCATTTCGTCCCGTAGCTTTCAGTCTTATCCTCCCTTCCTTTCCTTTTTCCTTCTCCTCCGCGTGTTACCTTCTTGCTCGATCGATTCTTTGGGTTAATTTCTGGCGATTAGTTAAAAAAAAAGAAATGGAATCTAAGCGTAAAGAATTGTGTTTAAGACTAAAGGTTATAATGATAACTATCCTTTGAATATAATTATATAATTTCGCGTATTATATGCATTCTATGCGTCTTTGCACCACTTTACCTTTTTACTCGATCGATTCTTTGGGTTAATTTCTGGCGATTGGTTAAAGAAAGGAAATAGAATCTAAGCGTAAAGAATTGTGCTTCAGACTAAAGGTTATAATGATAAATATCCTTTGAATATAATTATATACTTTCGCGTATTACATGTATTCTATGCGTTTTTGCACTACCAAATTTTCCTCGAAAGCATAAAACGTCACAATCTACCGACGGTAGTCACGCTTCTTGTCAATTAAAAAAATTGTTTCACGAAGTAAATATCGTAGTGGATGTAATTTAAATATTTTTCATACATTGCAAATTTTTGCATATTACGTGTATTTTATAAATCCTTGCAATTTCAGTTTTTCTCGTAAATTTTTTTTTATTTGGTTGTTTACATTCACAATTTGTCCGATTTGGACATTTGGTAGTATTTTTTGGCTGTTTGATTAACACGTGGGTGGCTACCCCCAAGGTGGGTACCATCTTCGTATTTATTAGGTTATATCCTTTATGAGATCTGTTGGGTGCTTCATTTTTAGTCTTTCTTTCTCGTAAATGGACAAAAATTCAAAGTCTATCGATAACATCGCGCTACTAGTTGATCAACCTGTTTCCTAAATATCGCCGACGATTCGTTCCACGATCGAGTTTGATCTTTCATTTTCATCCTTCCTTCTAAGATCCAAACGAAATGGAACAGCGTGCGTGACCGATGGGGCACGCGCGCGATGTCACATATTCCCGACCTTGCGACTGAAACCTAGTAGAATTCCACGCGGAATGCAGTAGCAGTGATAACATTTCTGGTTCGCGTATGCGGGGGTGGGGGCGGAGGACTCGTTGCGATTTTTCTGCGGTTCCGCTTCGATTCGATTCCCGTCGACGCCGGGTTTCTTTGCGCGATCGTAAAAACAACTCCTCTCTCTTTTCATTGGCATAGTTATCGATCGATCATCTGGTCGTTATTACGCATAAATACGTTATATATTATATTATGAACATAAATTGCAATTGAAACAGTTTATCCGCCACTGCGTGGACGCGTTGATATTAGCATCGAAGTGTCGTACTTTGCTTGATAATCGCGAACCGCTGATAACGATTTATAAAACGTCCAATATCGATCGTTTAAATATCAAACGACGTTATCGTTATGCAGCGGTTAGCTTTACTCGTACGCGGCCGAGATTCGCGAATGCATGTTTAATACCAGCCACTTATGAATCCCGCCGGCTTACACACCCTCGATAATGAATATTAATATGCCAGGCATTAACAGGCAACGTTAAGTATGCCTAACGGATATTACTTGCGGACGAATACCAACGGATGCGTAATAAAAGATTTTATCCGATTAAAAGCGGTCGATTAAGAAACAAGTCGTTACCTATCACGAGTCTTGAAATCGTTTGGTGGCTGCAAACGCAGGCGTTCGCCGATATGTTTCACATTGTTTCGTACTTTCTGACGTATAGGTTCGTGCAAATGTCTCGATGAATTTGTTTACGAACGAACATAAAGATACACCGAAGTTGTTTCGAATACGCTGTTACTTCTTAAGAAACACGATTGCAGTATACTTGTTATTATCTTTCTTATCGTTCTATCGTTATTCGTCTTATTCTTCCTAACTCTGTTATATGCAACTCTATTAAAAACTTGGCGATACGATTTTTTGTGTCTTTCGGTATGCACATTTACCTCTTCCTCGGCTGTTCTATTTTCCTCGAAGCTTCAATTCCTTTCTCGTCTTCTTCTACAGTTTTCGCAATTGCTTCTGTACCCTTATTTTTGTTCGCATTCCGTTATGACATATTTTAGATTCCTTCTTTCCATCTTCACATATCCTACGTACATGTCTTTTCCTCCACTCCTTTGCATTGCCTTTCATACTTTTTCCATATCTGTACCTCGTTAATAAATTTCTGTGCTTGTTCTTCGCGTCGCCTTTCAACTGCCTCGGTAACTGCTCCGTTCGAGACACAGGGCTCGAAAGACGTAGCGGCAAAGATTATTCGCCAGCGGAATGATAAGCTGACAAAGAACATTTGCCACCAAATAAAAGTGTCGATAAAGATAATTTGTCCGTAAGATAAAACGTGGCAAGAATCACTCGCTGATATATGCGACATTTATTATGAAGTGAACCATATACCATAAACCATATAGTGAATGGTGTGAACGTTTCTGAATTGAAAAGGGGCTAAGTATCAAGCAACTGGCGAAGAACTATTGATGCACGCTGACTCTAAACTATGCGAGATAAGAGCTGTTGATAGGGGAGTAACATGTGAATTGGTTATTTTTTATATATTTTGACCTTGCAAGGATGGTGATCAGTTTAATACGATTGGTAAAATTTCCTCCACAAGTGACCACCTCCGCGTCATCGGTACCCGAGGGTACGAAGCGACCCGTGAAGGCCTGCACGGGAATTCCGTCTAGAAGTTAAAGAGAAGGAAAATCCCAGATAGCTGCCACTGATGGAATAAGTTTTGTTTGGTTTCATAAGCGTATTGGTATTAGGAAAGTCAGAATTTCTTAGCCTTGTAGATATACTAATTATAATGTATTATATATATATATATATATATATATATATATATATATAATAAATATAACTCTATATAATATAAATATAATTAATAAATATACTATAATTACCCTTACCAGTATATAAATTTATACAGATATAAACGTTTCAAACTGTAAATGAATAAATGGATAAAAACATAAATCGCGAACAGGGGATCAGCATGAGAAGAAATTCTGACTTGGTGTATAAAATTTTGTATATAATAAAACGTGCAGGATACCTGTCGCGTAATACGAGAATTAATAAAAACTCTCGATGAAAACTAAAATTAGAAGAATTACAAAGAAGTAAACAGGCATATGGATCTCTATGTAGCACCATATTGACGATATCTACGAAATATATGATTCCTAATATATGATGAATTACTATTTCTTTAGCTTTATAAATTTCTTAGCCTTATAAATGTAAATCCTTACTAGTATATAAATTTATACAGATATAAACGTTTAAAATTGTAAATGAATAAAAGGAAAAAGCCATAAATCGCGAACATGGGATCAACACAAGAAGAAATTTTGACTTGGTGTATAAAATTTTGTATACAATAAAACGTGCAGGATATCCGCGCGTAACACGAGAATTAATAAAAAATCTCGATGCAAACTAAAATTAGAAGGATTACAAAGAAGTAAACAGGCATATAGATCTCTATGTAGCACCATATTGACGATATCTAGGAAATATATGATTCTTAATATATGATGAATTACTATTTCTTTAGGCTTATAAATTTCTTAGCCTTATAAATGTAAATCCTTACTAGTATATAAATTTATACAGATATAAACGTTTAAAATTGTAAATGAATAAAAGGATAAAGCCATAAATCGCGAACATGGGATCAACACAAGAAGAAATTCTGATTGGATGTATAAAATTTTGTATCTAGTAAAACGTGCAGGATATCCGCGCGTAACACGAGAATTAATCAAAAATCTCGATGCAAACTAAAATTAGAAGAATTACAAAGAAGTAGGCATATAGATCTCTATGTAGCACCATATTGACGATATTTACGAAATATATGGTTCTTAATATACAGGGTGGTTGGTAACTGCTGGTACAAGCGAAAAGAGGGTCATTCTACGCGAAAAAAGAAGTCGAAAATATAGAATAAAAATTTTTCGTTCGAGGCTTTGTTTTCGAGAAAATGGACTTTGAATTTTCGCTCGGTACGCGTGCACTTTATCGCGTCTCGTTATAACGGATCTCACTGTAGATCGTTGTCTCGATGGAAAAATTAAAAAAAAAAAAATTAAAAAAGAATGTTTATTCTATATTTTCGACTTCTTTTTTCGCGTAGAATCACCCCCTTCACGCTTGTACCACCAGTTACCAACCACCCTGTATAATGAATTACTATTATGAGATCGTTATTAAATACCTAAAGCTTTCTGCTGAGAACTGTATGTACGCGAGCCTCTTATCGAAAGTAATTTACAGGATATAGTATAGTGCACTTATACCCTTCGAATTAAAGTGGCGAACGTGTCGACTTATCGCATTAGCACGCTTTTCGCACGTGCCATTTAAATCAGACATCGTGCGTATATCACGGCTCGATGCGAGTGCATAATTACGCGTCTACGTCAAAGTCGTAGGTTGTTGTTCGTCGTAAGAATAATCGGCCATTTGCCAAACGGGAATCACCGGTCTGCGTTGTTCCGAGCATTTTAATCTTTGATTCGATTGCGTCACGCGTTTACGTATTATACCTACTAGAAAAGTTTTCCCTGAAACTCGATTTTTCTATGTCTCCTAGAATCGAGCGAAAGAAGTCTGCCACTTACACGTGAAAAGAAAGCGTCGTTAAAATGTCACTGAACGTGCAAATAGTTGCGTTCGACTATTTGCCTATCTGGTGTGGTCGAACGCTTAAACTTAAAGATTGCAACGACGGATTTCGTTGTTCCTGAGTAAATTATTGATGAATCTTATAAACGGGACAGGCTTAACGAACGGTACTCCGATTAATTACATAACGAGGCGTGGAAATTAAGAGTTGGATACCAAATGGACGAGTTTATTGCCGGCTTAATTACCATAACCGTGCCCCCGAGTTGCGTTTACAGTTCCGACGCGTTCAAGGCTCGCTTCTAGACGATCGATTTGCATTAGTAAACTAATTATCCGGATATTGTATAAGTTATTGCTTGCGTTGCATGATTATGCTACTAATAATATGATTGTAATCTCGTATCGCGTAAAGTGTACACAGTTTAAGTGTATTGGTCGACTACAATTAGCGGCTGAAAAATATCAGAACGAACGCAGAGCGGAACTAGTTGCCGACAAGCAAATAAATTGTATCTTGTGTTAAATCTTACGTATCCTTCAACTTTTCTTGTATCGACGAAAAAAAGGTTGTTTACGGAGTATCTTTGAAACTCTGCAGGATACTCGTACATTCGTATAAATTTTCATTTCGCTTCGATCGCCCGGTACAATTGCGCTACTTGATGTTTTCTATTTAAATATCTTTTTCATCTTATCAGTTTCTTATCGGCAGAAATACTGTCAAACCAGCGAGCAAACGATCTATTTTACGATACCATCGAAGTGATAAAAAGCTAGTAAGGTAACACATTCGCTGCCGCATGTGCGACGCTCTGAGATTAGTTTAGATTTAATTTTAGGTTACATAATAAACCAATGTGTCTAACAGAAGTGCTTCGTTAAAATAGAGATAACGCATCTTAGATAGATAAAAATATATCACGTGACAAAAATAGAAGAAATAAAACGCGATGGGTGGCGTGCTTTTGAGAAACCAGTTTACTTAAAAGGAAAGAGAAATTGAGATATTTGTTAAAGATCTCCGAATTATAAAACTAGATAATATTGCTGAAATGTACAGGAAACTCGTTTGGAATTTGAAAGAAATCGATCGAATCTGATGGAATGAAGTATTTCGAGAATCTGGAGATCCTCTATCGTTAATTATCCTGTAATTGATTACATCTAGATAACATTTCTAACACACGTGCATACCAAAGATTTCGTGAGAGAAAGTTATTAGGAAAGAAGGATCGCTAGATAGATACGCAAACCCCTAAACTGTCGACTTTGCCTCGTCTATTTCTTGCTAATTTCTTTCTAAAATCGGAAATACGCGACACGCGTTGCAATTTATCCGACGATTTCCCTTTCGTTTTTCCTACCTATGCGACAAGTAGGGCGACCTTAAACGCATTTCCGCGATCCCGCGTGGCAATTAACGTTTGCCGCGAGTTTCGCAGCGCAATGACGAATTTCAAACATCGTTCAACCACCGCACGTTCGAGCCATACTTTTCGAGAAACGCGCAACGAAACGTATCAAACTCTTTACCTGTCTGTGACGCTATATATCGATCAAGGTCTCTCGATCGTTTATACGCGAAAAAAAGACAGAGGAAACTTTTGTACTTTCCTTGGAAGCAATCAGCGTCTCGTTGCATTTATATTCTATAAACACATCGATCGGTGGTAATCCCGAACGTCGTAATGAATCACATTGTAACAAAAAAAAAAAAGAAAAAAAAACAAAATGTTAGTCAGGTATCGCGAGGAAGAATTTTATCCTCGCGAAACTATGCCATTTAATTGCAGCGTGTTTCCTCTTAGGATGCCCTGCTGGAGTTCCCTTATTTTTTGTTTTCTCTCCTACAAGGAAAGTCTGTGGATTCGAGCAATAATGGACGTCACTGACACGACGATAGGTATCGATGATAAGGAAAATAACGGAGAATCGGGCCTTGTTACTTCGCTTTAATAGGAAACAGGATCATTGCGACAGTGATACGATGACTGTTGCTGCGCAACCGGGGCAGATTATATATTTGAATACACGCGTATACGTGTACATGAGAATATGTTTGCGGCGGGAAACTGCAGTCGCGAGATACGCCTGAACTTTTCGACGTGTTATTTATTTAGCCGTGTTCACAAATGCCCGAGACTAATTGAAAATTGTTGGAATTACCTGGAAATGTTTAGAACACGGGAGGAATAGTCGTTAAGAACTATAACCAGAATTATTAGCTTCGGGACGTTTCCATACAAGTTGGCGAGTGGCCACATGGAAATTTTTACAATCGTCCGTATGGAAACGGAGTAGTAGAAGGTCTTACATACACTGTATTCGCTAATGGTACTTTTCAAGCTTCATTTACTTTGTAAATCATTAATATGTACGTTAAGTAAGACGTTACGAGTTGAATTTTATTTGAAAAGATATTTAAAAAATGAGCATCGCGCGTGTTTTACTCGTTACGTGTGGACAGCTCGAGGATACTGACATATAATAAAATACGTATATGTATTATCTTATGTTAATAATCATCGTACGACTGTGAATGGCACAATTCTTGCGTTGAAACGTCACATAAACGTACATGTGACATATTGGTGTTAGGCGCGCCGTAAATATTTTTATCTAAGAATTTTCTACCATCTATCCCAGACTTCTAATATTGAAACGTCTCGAATAATAAATATCTCGATAGTATGCGCGTTGTATTTCGTAAAGTCACAAGGTGTGCGTAATAAGTGAAAACACCTAAGTAATTAACATTTCTCGTTGAGAATCGTTTGCCACGATTTTCTCGTCGTTTCGTTATTATTCGTTCGATCATGTCGATACTCTGTACATTTTGACATACGTGACACGTTCTTGTTAACGAATCTCTTCATTCGCGAGGAACGTCGATGGTCTCAGTCGTATTTTTACGCAGATTTTTATGTTCCATCGATGCAGACAAGATTCGTGCAACGAAGAGAAGATGAATATTAAGTTTTCAAAGAGTAACGTTACCGAGTTCAATGTTAATTCTCACCATAATTTCTTAACAGCGTTTTATCAGAATTGAAATACGCGTGAAACAATAGGAGGGCCGCTGCTGTAAACGTTCTATTGCATGGGCAAACAAATAGGAAGCGAAAAGATTGTAATAACTTTATAACTCGACACGTTGTATAAACTTAACAAATTGACGTTCGTATGATAGTGCGATAAAACATAAGAACACGAGAAGTGGCTATCAAAATCAGAATATAACGTAAACGATTCTGCGATTGCTTTGAACGGTATACCTGTTGAAAGAACACGAATTACACCCGTAAGCCAGAACTTCCTTGACAGGATCTTTCAGATTTTAGATCCCATACTTTAATAAACTCGAGAAATTGTAGGAAAGTGATAAGACGTCGGAAGCAGCAGGTTACTTTGTCACGTTAGGTACTTTGCAAAATTTTCAAAGGGAAAATAATTTACGATCCATCGTGTCATCTCGCTGCTATAAATAAATTTATAAATAGAAGTAAGTCGTTTCCTTCTTAAACTGAGAAAACGTAAAATGAAGTGGATCGATTCGTTGTTCGAGAGGTTGAATTGTGCGAGACTTTCAAATCTCAAACGTAGAGGAGCATTGTTCCTTGAATATTGTTCCGTGTACCGGGATCGTGGAATACCTCGTTCACGCGTTCTCCTCCCATTGACGCAAGATTTATCTAATGGAAAAGAGGAAAAGAAAAAAGAGGGAGAGAAAAAGACAGCGATAGAAAAATGAAAAAATAGGTACGTAGGCGCGTATGTACGAATCGAACGTGCAGACCGGTTTATGGGACTCGGTAATTCGAGAACCGCTGGATTACGCGTCTTGTTGCCCTGACGCAGAGCAAGTGCCACTCCGTTTCCGTGCTCTTAGAGCGGCCTTGATGCATGAAAGTAAGATCTCGTCTCATTTAGAACACCACGACGATAGAATCAAGGCGCGTATGATCGCCGTATATGTATGCGCGGTATCGTTGAGATCTATGCAATTTTATATTCCTAATGATCCTATTGCTATATAATGTATGGATCTTTAACGTTAGATAAGAAGAAGGCCACTCCGAAACTTCCGGCTTGTCGTTCTTCTAAAAATCTAAAATCGATTCAAAACGAAAACAGAGAGAACAAAATCCTAGTGGCTTCGTTGCACGATTTACGCTAATACGCGCAAGTTTATGATTCAGATAAGCAACTTGCTTATGATGCTTGCTTAAAATGTTTCGTTTTGCGGTTAGCGATATGGAAGAGAGCGTGTGACAACTGTCAAGTTTCGATCACGGCGTTTCCTTGCAGGTTTCACCGAGAATCGGAATTCCCAGAATCACGTCACCGTGGAACAGGTGTTTAACGTAATGCAACGATACGATACTGTTCGATCGACGATCCGGATCGAGCGTGATTAACGTGTCGGCATAGTAAATCGATCGTGTGTTGTGATCGAACGACGCGACGGTGTGACTCGCGCACGACCGTCCGCTGCACAGGAAACCCAGGCAACTGGTCCTCTTTATCTTTCTCTCTCTATTCTACTCTTTCTACCGGCTGACGAGATCTCTTCGCTTACGGGGAATTCACTTACGCGCGAATGGGACGAACTACCGTAGAGAATTCGCGACTGGGAGTTCCCAAATGCTTGAACCTCTTATGACTCGTGACGTGTCAATGACGTCGATCGCGCCGGTCACACGGAAACGACCGTGGAAAATTTCCGACTTGTTTCGAAGAAATGACATTTCGCAGAGAATATCCCAGCGCGTGCTATTTATAAAGTCGCTTTGCAGAGATTACTTTCCTGTTAATAGCCACGTTAATAGCGCCGTTAATAACACCCATGCAGGCTAATTATCCATCCGATTATTCAGCAATTACACATCGTTTACAATAAAATCTTTATCCTATATCAGGTGTTTGAAAAATCCGCGAGAAATATCGCGATCTTATTTCTCGTGACTCACAAGACTCGAGACTCGACGAGAAACTTGTCTCGAGTTCTTTCTAAAAAATCATAGGTCGTTCTATCGAACACGAGCAGAGATAATTGTGTAAAAAGCCTCCGATGATTTGGCCATCGATGATTAACGATGGCAGAGAGAACGTTGCGTAGAAAAAATCACGCAATTGTCGCGGGATTAAATCCGATGGATCGACAACAGAACGTGTCTTAGGGGTTAGCTTTGATAGGAAAGAACGAAGAGGAAGGGGAATGACGGTCGAACCACTTCGTGGTGTTCGAAAAGCTGGTCTGCGCGATCGGTGGAAGCGGCGATGCTGGCAATGCGAGGACGCGGTGGTGGTGGTGGCGGCGGTGCTAGACCACCCGAAACGAGGGGTGGGGTGGGGGCACCCCTGACCCCGGCATTAGCCGGCGGTGAAGGGAGGCAACGTTTATATGCGGCAGCAATCCGCCCCGTAGGCGCATTCGCTCGTACGCTTCATCGAAAGCGGACTAAGACGAGAGAAACTCGTTGTTTTAACGTCACAGCGTCGTCGCCGTTGTTGTTGTCGTCGTTGCCGTCGAGTCAAATCAGACGAATCGAATCGAACCGAAGCCAAAAGGGAGAAGAAGTTGCAAGAAGCAAAAAAGAAAAAGACAGGAAAGTTAGAGAGAAATCTCTTGCATCCAGAGAAGTTGCAGTGCGAAGCCGGTAGCCAGTTAGCCGACCGAGTTATTCAGCTCTTTTTGGAAAAGAATAAGCCATCGAGAAGAAGATTTCTTCGGTGGTCCGTGACTGCCTGTACGAAAAATAAATCATTGTTATCCCGGTGATCCATCGACTTCGTTCGATCAGACGGCAGTGAAAAGCTGCAGGTGTCGAGTAGCCGATCTTTGGGCTTGAAGAGTTTTCATTACGAAGAACGACACGGCGAATATGATGGCTGTCGCAGCAGCGCAGAAGAACCGCGAAATGTTTGCTATCAAGAAGTCTTACAGTATCGAGGTGAGTAGTTTGGTATTTAGAGTTTGAGATTGTGTTAGGCAATATTGGCACACGAATTTTAAACGAGTCCTGATCACGCGTAAATGTTTTTCACGATACGGTTAAAATGTCGTTAAGACGAACGATTATGTCAGGGTAAACGCGCAGCCGAGTGTTAAACGGAGTCGAATAGGATCGCGGGAAAGCGCGGGAACTTTGCCGCACGTTTAAACTGCCACGATTCTCGCGCGTTGTACCGTAATTGCGAGTACTCCGCTCCTCGTTCGCTCGTTTCGCCTCTCCTGTTTCTTACAGTTAATGCAACGCACGACGAGTTTCCATCGACGATCCCTCGCTATTTTCGCGAACTTGACTCTTTGTAAATTTCGTCGTTCGTTCGTTTTATCTGGACGAAACTCGTAAAAATTGAAACGAAACGTCTTCCAACGCGCACGAAACGCGTATTTCATTTAGTGACTCGAGATATTCGGAACTTTCTTACGGATGAATCCTCTTTCATCTTTGCCTACGTGACTTTCATGATAAACGTCCGGTATATTTCGTAACAGATAAAAAAATAAACGAAAACCTATGTTCGTGTAAGCGCGTGCATACACACACGTATACGAACGCGACGCTCTTCGTCCGACCAAACAGCGCGAGTGAAATTCTCAAACTGGAAACGAAAAGGAGGCCCAAAAGTCTAGAGAAAGTACACGTGATCGATTACTGCGATGATCGAGCGGTAATCGATGATCTGGTTATTCAAAATTCGTTGCATTCTATTCTATTCGGAGAACCGGAAGATCGTTATCGTTGCTATCGTCTTTTCCTACGAGCCGGACGTTCCGACGCGAGACGAAACTATTACGATACACTGACTCATCGTCGTCGCAGATCAATCGCGGCAGTTTCGAATTAAGAATCACGCTGCGAGAGGAAAGAGGGGAAGACGTTGAAACACAAGTGAAAACGACGTAAGACCAGAAATCGACGAGAGTCACGAACAGCCAGTGTGCTTCGATCTTTCACTTTTCCATAGACCCGCCGATGAAACAAATACGTACACGCGTGCACACGCTTTTCCCCTCGATCATTCAGTTTCCATGGAAGAATTTTATACGTGTGGCATCATTTACATCGATCGGCAGAAATTACAGTGGCGACAGAAATGATCTACACGTCGTTTTATTTATTACGCCATTTACACATTGATCGACTAAGTTCGAGCGTATGAAGCTTCGTGTATGGTTCGACGGTACTTTGATATGACCATAAAAATTTATTTGCAAGATGACGCTTCGTTGGAAAAAAAGGATACGTGAAAAGACTTTTCGTAACCGCTGTATATCGTACAAGCAATCGTTGCTCGATTGTGTTGCACGTTAAATCGTTTGAACGAGACGATAAATCGTGTTGCACCGGTTCTATAATTACGACTTCGTCTCACGCGGTTCTTTAACGAACGCGTAATTCCGTCGATTCCGCTTCGGAACGTCGTCAGGAAATCGCGTGCTCGCAAAGTTCGATCCTACGTATCCTGGCGTTCGGTAATGGCGCGTTACATTAGAACAGTCGCGCAATGACGACTTTCGATCGGAGCCTCTTCTCGAGGCCGTGATTCTTTTTTCCATTCATAACAGTTACGGGAGCTCCGCCTCGGAACAGGTCATCCGAGAATTAGAATCACAAGGACGCGTCCCTGTGCATTTTCTTCGCGCGCTTTTTTCTTTTTTCGAATCGCACGGTAACAAGGCTTAATTGGCATCGCGGCAAGGTCTACGGCAAACTTTTTCATTCATACGTGTGCTTCATCATCAAGACGTTTGCCGTCAATTGTGATTTATTAGTTGCACGCACTGTCTTCTTCTAACGTTGCGTTCTGTTTTCGCAATCCTTCGGCTTTCGCATATTTTTCTTCCTTTTCGAAGGCTCGAATCCTCCGAGTCCATCGTTTCATCGTTTGATTCGACGCTTCATCGATCAGCGATTCTTTGTTCGTCGTAAATAGAAAAATTCGAGTCGCGTTGCAGCTATATCGATCAACCATGAATCGAACCTTCTTCTTTCCTTTACTTTGCTATTCGCGATATTTCGTTTCTATGCTTGCTGTAAAATAGCAATCTAAAATTAAACTAGCAAATTAAAAATAAGAATCTCGTACTAAAGTAACAATATCGAATCGTTACATCGTTCCGAGTTTTCCTGTTTCCAAGGAGCTTAACAATCGCTAATGAGTAACGCGTTGAGTAAACTAATAAAATGATGGATTTCAAAGCGTCGGACGTGAAGGAAGACAAGGAAAGAACAAAGAAAAATAAACACAAGACGCGAATAAATTACGGAAAAAATGCAGTCGATCGGTTTAACTTCCGAGAAGCTGGTTTAGCGATCGTCGAACTATCGAGAATGAAAAACTGAACTTTTTAATCGTACGACGTGAAATTCCTCGGTTCCGAATTTCACCAGCAAAGACACACAGTTGGCCCCGTGTTTGACTCGTCAACATTAATCCCTTACTTTCTCCGTGTAACTTTACGAGCTTGAACGCTTCTGCGCTAACCCGTGTCGATATGCGAACAAGCAGTTAGGCAAACAGTTGGGTCCACTATCTGACGAAATTTTGGAAATCACGGTATCATGCATTTTCGTTATACAAGAATTTCATGAAGGTTTCGAAATCCTAACGGCATAAGAAACTTACGTTTTACTGGCCAATTGCATCTGTTGGTATACAATGAAACGTTGCATACGTAAGCATATTTACGTATGCACCGTTGACGACAATGGGAAACAGCCACGACGACTCTGACTCACTGAAACGGAACTCTCGCACACGCCGGATCTAGTTACCAGATTGGATCCAGAATCCGCTATTCGCGCGCTCGTTCGATCGTTATCGATCGTGTTCGCGTCATTCTAACGGAGGGGTGAAAAATGACACGGCCTTCGTTGTGTTTCCTATTAAAACATTTCCAATGGCTATTTCATCGCCTATTACGTAGTCTCTGCGAGCTATAGCTTATTCATTTTTCGCTATTATTCATCTTCTTATAGACCGTAACGAATATTCGGAAATTAATCGATCGGCTAATAAAAAAAGAAAAAAATGGAAGAAAATGGAAATGTTTAAAAAATAGAGTGAATCAGTTTGGCATTATCTTTCGAGTTGTTTAAATTTAACTGCTGATTTGATACGTTGCGAAGTATGTAACATGAAAAATCATTTCTTCGTCTTTCGACAGTGAGAGTAATACTCTGCTGGAACGTACAGATTCGTACATAAAAATTTCATAATTTTTGTAAATGAATTTAACGCATCCCTCGTTCGCATCGATTTCTCGACGATGGTCGAATTTCTCGCATCGTCGATCGTTCGATCCGATCAATCTCAGTGGACTAATTAAATCGGTCAATTACGTGCATTAGCTAACAAGCTAGCTGTTGATCGACGCGCATACCGATCGATTTATTACAAAATCTCGTAATTAGTCATGTACACCCTCGATGAGTGACAGAAAAGTTAGCCGACCGCGCGGCAACATCGTATAATTGTATCGCGTTGCAAAATCGATCGACCTCGGCTCCCGCATGATAATTACGAATATGTCATATAAATATGAGAACGAAGTGATTGTAAGTCCAATGGTTACCGAGAGCCGCGGAGAGGCCCTGAACGCTGTTTTAAACTCCGTTATTCGCCTTTGGAGGCTCGTCACGCGTGCGACAACGCCTCTGATCGCTCTCATCGACGACATCCACGATCAATCGAGATACGTTTACGTGCATATGCATACATACACACGTACACACACGTGTAACAGACAGCGTGTATTAATGCCCGCTCGTTCATCTATTATGCTAATCGTTCTATTTAAATGTCTTGTTTTGCCCATTTCAATCATCGAGTCCGATTCCTGTTTGAAAAAAATCATGCTAATGCATCAAATGAATTATGCATATTGATCGCGTAACAATCCGTGGTGGTTGTCGTCCTGCAACGTTTTTCCATGTTTTTTTTTTCTTTCTTCTCCTATTCGATTTATTTTTTACGCAATCGAAAACCTGTTTGTCCGAATCCCAATGATATTTACACGAATCTCTGCCTCTTGTTTATGCGATCGATTCAACGTGAAAACGAGTGCCTCCCTTTCTAAAAGGTTGCAATTGCCCGTTCAGGGAATTTCTTTGCTAAACCCACGATCATTCGTCCTCTTGATTATCACTCGAAATAACCGTGACTTTATCGAAATGAATATAATTTCGAATTTGCACGGTCGGCCAACGTCGAAGAACTCGTTTCGTTGTTTAGCCGGTAACTACATTTCTATAATGCATAATAGGTGTTACGTGGACGAGTCCGTGTAAAGTAACTAATAGCTCTAAGCTGGTATGAAATGGCGAAATAATGATCGACCTTGGATGCATTTGTTATGCATCATTACGCGGCTGTATCGGCAAAAAACGCCAGTACTATGCGAATATCTCAATCAATCGCGAAACTCGTCGTTGGTTTCGCTTGAAACGCCGATTGAGTTTCTTGATTCGATCGACGTGCCATAAACTTCCTACGAGATTCACAATTAATTTAAATCAGAGAAGATCGAGCAAACAAATAATAATACAAATACCGATACAAATAAATTAAGATCGTGAAATATTCGATCTATTACGCGATTTTCCACTGTTTCGCTCGATCCTGCGATTTTACCTCGTTCGTTTACTTCGTTCTTTTCTTCTCTTGTCAAATTCACTTACAAGATATACTGTACGCGTGAAACGAAAAATAATCTATATCGGAAAATGGCTGGAATAGAACTGTACGAACGAATATGAGTCACGATCGGGATAATTAACCATGTGGCACTGACTGAACGCGTGTGCTGACTTTACCTGACCGGTAAACGATCATATTGGTCAAAGTCGGTCGCATTTTTTTCATTAAACCAAACGAGACAATATTTTTAAATCGGTTAATCATCGCGTGACGCATCCGTCCGATAGAGTCATCGGTCATTTATCCGATCCATCGTCGAAGTACTTGGCCCAGTTCGCGCGATGTGTTGGTAAGGGATTACTACATGTTTTCTGTAAACCGTGCCAACCGCTTTGTACGCTTGAAAAATAAAACTGGGTGCCACCTTGCGTGTGCCATTCGTGAAAAACGATCGTTCTGAATTTGAACGACGCTGTTGCATCTGGCTTTGCAACGTCTAAGAATTTCTAACGAGCTTCTCGATCGGTCGATTCTCGATATTCCATTAAATCTCGTTAAATCGTCTTTTTATCCTTCTTCTCTTTTTCTAGCAAAGTTCTACCAACTCTTCGTAGTACCGACAAAGAATTCTTTTTTCCAACTTCCTTTCGCCTGTAACAATAAGAAAATCGAATCGCAAGGATTAGTCGACGCGCGATCCTCTTTGAGGGCGCGAAACGCTTTGTGTCCTCTGTCCCAGGATTCGATCCTAATTTCCGATCCTTCAACGGCAGCCGGATGACCGCTGTGCGCGCTAATTTCCGCGTCTTCGAATCTTTGTCAGAATTACCAACCGTGGTATCCGCTCTTTGAACGTCAGGCAAACTTTGATTCGTCGCGAACAGGCAGTTGGAGGCATCGAGATTTCACTTACCGATAGGATATCCGCCGTTTAAAAATGTAATTTAATCGCGATGCATAGGCTGCGGATATCCACGTAAATTCATACTCTTTCGAATAGAATTGAAGAACTGGAATCTAAAGAGAGATTTCACTAATGAAATATTACGACGAATATCGTATTTCGGATACTTGCTACGTTTTTCCATTTTCCGCATTTTTCTAGCTTTAACATATCGTGCATTAAATTAATTTAGCACTCGTCGGTTTAGAATTGCTTATTTAAGAAGCAAGAGATTGTCATGGTAGATATCGTAAAATAATTATTGTTTATTATTTTTATTTCAAATTTTTAGAACTCATCGTCGATGGTCTTTACTTATATCACTTGATGATAATTATTCATCCTTTGTGAGTCCTTAGATTATTAAAATATACAGTCGTTAACTGTCAAATTATCGATTCTCTACGATGTGACACACGGCTCGCCCTCGTATATATGTACAGTATGCGATCAGTTAAATTTTCTATAAATGTACATAAGTAATGTACCTTCTATGCTATGACGCTGTTGTAAAATACTCTCGATTAAATATCGAAATATCATTTTGTTTATTTAGAACGGTTATCCAGCGAGACGGCGGTCTCTCGTGGACGATGCTCGCTTTGAAACTTTGGTTGTCAAGCAAACGAAGCAGAGCGTTCTTGAAGAAGCGCGTCAACGAGCAAATGGTAAGTAACAGTCTGTTACTTTTAACATAATTTTTGTACAGCTTAAGCAAACGAGCATGATCTTTCTTAAATTTTCGTATTGTTCGATGTTGCATTGCGTAATCGATGTTAAGATTATTTTCCGAATAGCTTTTTTTACTTCGTATTGCGGCGAATATTTTTGATGTTACTTGATCTCAACTTGTTTCGTAACAGTATCGGTGTTGCACGATAATTTTATTTGCTGTTGAACTCGATAGGCGAAGAGACTATCTGCCCAGATACGGAACGTTACGCTTCGTCGAGCGACGATGAACAGGTGGAAACGTTGGCTTGTGCTGCTAAGGACGGAGGTTTGTATTTATGAACTTTTCTACGAATGTCCCCTGGACGAGCAAAAATTTCGATGCTTCGAGAGTTCCCTTTTTATCATCGAATTTGTTCGTATCCAAGAGAAACACAATTACGAAGTGTCGATAGATGTAGCATGTTGCATGAGCACGCAATTATTTCTGACTTGCAGAAGCCAAAGCTGAGGTTTCGTCGGACAGCGATATTGGCAAACCAGAGGATTACGACAATGGTAAGTGTATGCAACATGTTTTTCGTCAGATCGCAGATAAAGGACTTTTAACGCGTCAAGGATACTTCTTACGAAATTAACTCTGAAACACACTCTGAAACGTAATTAGAGCTTGGGAAAATTTCATTCCAGATAAAGATAAAAGATAAGAATCTAAAATAACGATTCATTTAATTACTTCGTAAATTTCTTTGGTAGAGTACGAGTAATCGGATGAATCGTTTGATCCATGCTACGAGTAATCGAAATATAATAATTTCAAATAATCTGGTATTTAATATAAATAAATGTAAGAAGAAAAAATATGTCGTTCAAAGATCGAAGCATATCGTCCGCTTCATAAGGAATCGGAAAGACGTAAAATTCTGGAAGATGCGATCGTTATTAGACTGCACGAAGCGAATAGGGTAAATGGGGAGTGAAGCAGCTTCTATTGTAAATGGCATGTACCTGACCAAAGAGAGTTGAACCAAGCGCTTTCCGACACTTGGCTGAATTACGGGGGCGACCTTTTACCGCCTTTTCCCGACCATTTCTCTTTTCGAATCCGCTTTGTGCATTTAGAATCGTATTAGCCGGGGACCCCTTTCTCCCGTTTCTGAAACGCCTCCGTGCGTCCACGATAAATGTATAACAGAGTTATTTCTTTTTTACCGTCTCCATCTTTGCTCGGCCGAGTCCCGGCACGTTCGTGGGCGACAATAAGAGCTACTTTATTCTGTCCCTATTCCCCACCTCGCCAGCTGCACCGTAACCCATATAAAAGTGGGAGACATTTCGCGGAAATGGACTTTGAATTGCCAGATTATTACACAGTCCAGAGGAAATCACTTAGCGCCTCGAAATATCGCGTAAGAGTCTCGAAGGAAGAACCTTCAGTCTGAAATTTGATAACGCGAAAGCTCTCTTATTTACTTCGACGTATGCCTGTAGTTTCAAGAATTTTATTTCCAAGAAAGAAACGTCTGCCTTTCTTATGGTTTTTGCCCTGGAATTTGATAAAAAGGTTCAGCTCTCCTACTCGGTTAAGTGTTTCTACCATCTTAGGAATTCTGTTTGATGAGAGCGATTTATGGTTTTCCTTAGACGTTGGATTAACAGAAGAGGAAGTGGTACTCGCGAAGACGATAGCGGAATGCCCCGAAAGCGAGCACACCGTGCAAAAGGCAGCGCTTGTTTTGCGTTTGAGAGAAGGTATAGGCTCCTTGGCTAGAATCCTCAAGACGATCGAGAATTTCAAGGGAACGGTGACCCACGTTGAGACACGACCATCGAAGAAGGAAGGACTCCAATTCGATGTTCTCGTGAAGATCGACATGACCAGGCAGTGTTTGCTGCAATTAATCAGGAACCTTCGTCAGAGTTCCGCGTTAGACGGCGTTACTCTGCTCGGGGACAATTCTGTCAGCATCAAAGATCCCTGGTTCCCGAGACACGCGTCCGAGCTCGACAACTGCAATCACTTGATGACCAAATACGAACCTGATCTTGACATGAACCATCCTGGATTCGCTGACAAGGAGTATCGTGCTCGCAGGAAGGTCATTGCGGAGATCGCTTTCGCGTACAAGTATGGTGACCCTATACCTAACATTCCTTATACCGAAACGGAGAACGAGACCTGGTCGCGTGTGTTCAACACGATCGTCGACCTGGTACCGAAACACGCTTGCGTGGAATATCGAAGAACCTTCAGGAAGCTGCAAGAAGAAAAGATCTTCGAATCGCATCGCATACCTCAGCTGCAGGAAGTCAGCGAATTCTTGAAGAAGAACACTGGATTTACTTTGAGACCTGCGGCTGGATTGCTCACGGCCAGGGACTTTTTATCCAGCCTTGCATTCAGGGTCTTCCAGAGCACTCAATACATTCGTCATATCAAGACTCCTTACCACACCCCGGAACCGTAAGTGTCTCTCTTCAGGATTTTTACACGTATTATATCTTCCCGAATTTGTATCGTTAATTTTTTGAAGCATTTTAAGGCACGAGTTTGTTTGTACGTTCGTCTCGTTGTACTTTTTCTCCTTGCCTTATTCTCAATTTTGGTTTTCGCATTTTTAAGTTTACACGAGGAAGATTTTTTTCGTACGAAAGTACGCGAGAGCAATCGATACTGCGTTATGACGAGAGCGACATCCTGTTACACAGGGAACGATGATAATAGAATTACCGTACCTCTCTAAGCTCGTAATGGAGCTCTAATTGGCTTTTAACGACACGATGGCGTTGATAACTTAGTTTCACTGTTGCGAACTTGTTTCTCCACTGAAACGGTTCCCGCGTTCGTTATAATTTTCGATTTCCGTCCAAGTATATCGTGTGCATTGTCGTAAGAGAAATTTCAATCGACCACATCTCATTCCGTCCGTTCGACCATTCTTCCCTAAATTTTTGCACAAATTTCAAAAATATTCTTTCCTCTCGTCCGTGTCATTATTTTCATCCTCGTGGCGCATTTTCCATAATTGTAATATCGTGGAGTTCGTGTAACGTTCATAGACACCTCTCGTAGATACATCGACTCTACTTGAACGTGAAATTTTAAATAATGAGATTATGCATCGTAATTAGTCGAGAGATGAAAGCCTATCCTCCATTTAGTTGCGCGAGAACTTTCACCGCCGTACTTTGTCCTCGTTCTCTTACTCGCTCATCGGTACTCGGTTAATTACCTTCGACACGAATAAGCGAAATGAAAGCAATAACGTCACCGATATCGTCAAGACGTCTAATTGGAACGATTTTGTTAATTCTCTTTTACTTTGCAGAGATTGCATCCACGAGCTTTTGGGTCATATGCCGTTGCTAGCCGATCCAAGCTTCGCTCAATTCTCTCAAGAAATCGGACTTGCCTCGCTCGGAGCCTCCGACGAGGAAATCGAAAAATTATCCACGATTTACTGGTTCACCGTTGAATTTGGTCTTTGCAAGGAAGGTTCCGAGGTGAAAGCTTATGGCGCTGGTCTTCTGTCTGCTTATGGAGAACTTCTTCACGCATTGAGCGACAAATGCGAGCACAGATCCTTCGATCCTAAGACCACCGCCGTTCAGAAGTATCAAGATCAAGAATATCAACCGATCTATTACGTGGCGGAAAGCTTCGAGGACGCCAAAGAGAAATTCCGTCGTTGGGTAAGTGTCGATCGATGCTAGAGACTTGAACGCGTGGTAGTAACGCGTATCTCAGCTATATATTGTATATATATATATATGTGTGTGTATTGAGAGTGTTGGTTTCATGCTCAGTGTCGTAAATGGTATTACTATTTTTACTGATTAAATATAAATTCTTTCGCAGGCGACTTTCGTCAAGCCTCGATTGAAACTTGGATTTGACGTTATAAATTAAAGAAACAATTTTCTATCACGGTGATTCACGAACTATGATCTTTGATATTTTCGTTTTAGGTGTCCACCATGAGCCGACCCTTCGAGGTGAGGTACGATCCGCACACGCAACGCGTCGAAGTGTTGGACAGCGTGGATAGGTTGGAAAATATGGTGTCTCAGCTGAACACGGAAATGACTCATCTCACAAACGCTATCAACAAGCTGAAGAAATCCTTCGCGTAAAGACGAAGGGGTCTATGCCCGTGTAACAGGATACGATTATTTCGCGGATCATCGAGCTTCTCTCAATCTTTCACTGTCTGTTTTTTTCTTTTTTTTTTTTTCTTTTTGGAAAAAGTCGCAGCTTTTCAGCCAGTTCGAAATTTGCTCGTTTAAGTTGCGAATCCTATTCTCGTTGTTGAGAATCGTTTCCAGCGGAATGTACATAGAAGTGTCGTAATTTCTCTTTGTCTTTTTTCTTTTCGTTTCTATTGGAAGGACGTCGAGATCTCATTGACCTGGTGGTCTACGTCACGTCATTCGCATCATTGTTCGTCGTTCGCATTAAATCGTTCTCACTCTATGTATAAAGTCGTCCATCCGCGTAGTTGAATACACGTGCGCGTATTCAGGTCGTTCGAAGCGTGGACTCGGTATTTATGCACTCGTCGAACAAACGGATCACTCGTGTCCTACGTAACGCGAGTGTTCGATAATCTTGTCGCGCTTCTCGTCTTATTTATCGAATTCGCGTTCTACGTCGTTCACGGGCCTAACGTTCTTACAAAAAAGTATTATTAGCGGATCTCTGTGTTTGTCAAAAACGGACCGAATTTGATACGCTTTGAACGTTCCACGCGTACATATTTCGTTATACGATATTCCTTATTTCGTTCCGATACACGTATTGTATTGTATTGTATTGTATTTTACTCTACTGTATTACAAATTATTATTATTATTATTATTATTATTATTAATTATTATATTAGTCGCAGAGTATTGCGTTGTCGCGTTTGAATTTGCTTCCTTCACCGCGACAGTACATGATCAACGTGTCGTCGTCACTTGGATCAACTTTATTTCGAGACGACCAGTATTATAAAACAACGTAGATTCTTTATTTTAGATAGAGTTATTAACGAACATGTACCACATCTTGGGAAACATGCTTGCTCTCTACCGGTAAACAGTTAACGATCCTTCCTATCAGATCGTATAGATTTAACGCGAAACCTTAGTTAATACAATAGGTTCAAGGATTTCTTTTATTTTTCCAGTCGGATTATAGGTTTCGAGAAGAGAAAAATGAGAGAATAGCATCGTTTCTCGAGAAACTAGTTACTATTCACGAACACAACTTCAATAACGAAGTCACGGATCAGTGTTGTATTAGAGACGCACTATGTAGCGTGTAGTGCGAGCACTTGCTTGCGCACCTTGCACAGTTTCCCGTCGCTAACTCGTACCAAATACTTTTCCGCGTTCGTATCGATGCGCACGTCACTCTCGCGCTTGCTAAGCTGTAGAAAACTATTGGCGTGTCCGCTAGATTTCCTTTGTATTATATTGTAAAGTATTCAGAGCATAATAAAAGTATAAAATACGAATCTAAGAAATTATTTTCGTTCACGAATTCCGGATAATCGTTACACATTATCGATTTACTATTATTTTCTTTTTCGATAATATCGTTCCTTCTATTCTGATCCTTTCTTACTTACCATTTTTAAAAGATAACGGAAGAGATAAAACGCGAGAAACTCCAGGAATTACGTGTGCGTTTCTACTTATTTGAGGCAAAATTAGTACTCGTTCGACGATCGTTGTCTCGTGAAGAGTTAAATCATCGCTTGTCTTATTACGTGCTGGCATGTCGCTTTTGGTTTGCTTCGCTGCGTCGCATGACGCATCGATCTGTCGTACCACACCGTAGCATATCTCAGCCCTTAATGTAATTTTCAGATCAACAACATAGTACGAGTTTGTTTTACCGATAATACGACGCGTCAAGTGTATTCGCTTCTCGCTAATGTGACATTACCTCAATTTTCTTTTCATTCGATCCAAGTCATTGGAAGATAAGTGTCTCATATAAGTTTCTTAGATCATAAGTTTTACATGGCGTTACACGAGGAAAGAAAGGAGAAAATTACGCTGAATAACCAACGTGTGAATATTATACGCTTTAATTCGATGTAAAAGCTACTTACGTTTCGTTACTTACGTTACGTATGTGTCTGTTATAGCCGTGCCGATTCTACTTGCAACGCTCTTCGTCTTCGTATTTTTTCTTTTTTTTTTTTTCTGTCGTTATTCACATGATCGAAGTGAAATTCGCTTCCTGATAATTCGCCTGGGGGCGAACGTCGCGTCAAAGAGGCTCGTTGCCATCTTCCGTCGTGACTTTGTTCTTTCTGAAAAATCATGGCGATTCCCACGTAAATCGAAGATCGGATATCGGCCAACGAACGGCGAACCGGCAGTCCGGTTTTTAGAGATGAAACTGTTGGCGGTGCTTGGCGCGCTCGTGATACAGTGCGCCGCGACAAAATCATGGAACAGCGACAGTAAGTGAAAGCGTTTGGTTCGATGATCGAAGTCACTTTCTTCTTTGCCCGTCAGATTATTCAGAGGAGACGTTCTTCGTGTTTGCCTGGATCGGTTACCTGAAACGTTTCTCTCTGATTGTGCTGATGCTGTCTGGTGTAGTTCTCTACTATATCCCGGAATCGCGACCGCGTAAGTAAAAAAACAAGTTTAAAGTGAAACGGAAGCTGGATGAAAGATTTATCTCCAGAAGCTCGACGATAATTTTATCTATTCCGATAAATCACTGTCACGCAGAATTCTAACGTGAAATCAGATGTCTATTTGTAAAGAGCGGTGGTTTTCGTTCAACGAATTACACTCGAGATAGACCAGAATCGTATTTAACGAATACGACAAAAAAAAAAAAAAAAAAAGAAAAACGCTATGCAAGAAATTATACAAAATATTACAGTTAACGAATTACTCGCGTCAAGACTATATTTTTTAGCAATATCTTTCGATTGACAGGATCGTGTACATATTTTTAGTCGTATGCGTTATACCGGATTTGAGAACAAATCCAGCGATACGTATGTGTGTAGATATAGTAATGCCAGAAGTGTTTTAGTATTTAAAGCCTACATATACGTAAACATTTACTCTGAAGTTCAAACGACTTCTTAGTAGATTTAAAAATTGTCAAAATATTTATATTTCAGACGCGCGCCGAATCTGCTACGCGTTGATCGATCTCACAGCGAATGGCTTGAAATCCGCTCTGAGTGCCCGGGAGAGTGAGTTCTTGTACGAGAAAATGAAATCCAAGTGCCATCGCGGCCGATACGAGCCATCGTCGGTCATAGAAAAGTATCTTTCACAAGAAATTCAAGATGACGACGAGACTTTCGAACGACTCCAAAGAAATTACGCCAAGAAGTCGAAAATCTTCTTCGACGCGGACGATGTATTAGGGTTAGTATATACAGGGTGGTTGGTAACTGGTGGTGCAAGCGAAAAGGGGGTGAAAAAATTTTTTCTTTTTATTTTAATTTTTCCATCGAGACAACGATCTACAGTGAAAACAAAGCGTCAAACGAAAAATGTTTATTCTATATTTTCGACTTCTTTTTTTCTCGTAGAATCGCCCCCTTTCCGTTTGTACCACTAGTTACCAACCACCCTGTATATAGAATTATTTTCCATCGTTTTACAAAACGAAAGAAAGTAATTACAAAGATACATTTCGCCAGAAAATAAATTCCTAACGACATGTTTATTCTAAATATGTTACTAAATACGTTATAGAGGCAAAGATAAGAAAAAAGGAAGCAAACTGTATAAAGACAATCGACTATCGCGCCAACGTCTTCGTAACGTGATTAAACACGAGCCATCTATGGAAATCGCTAAACCTGTCTATTTTTACTCCGACAAGATGAACGATGGCCAAAAATACCTGAAAACGAACGTGTCTGGTTCGAAACACTCTAACGAGTCAACAATGGAGAACTACGCGCTTTTAATCAGGCAAGAGATACAATAAATCAGATCGAGCTTAACGATATAACGTTTGTCAAGTTATTTTATTTAATAATAAATTTATTCGTCACAGCGGCAGTCCACAGCAACTGGCAATGTTCGATGAAAAATACGAAAAGGATGACATGGTGATCGTTGAAGATCCTTACGTGAGATTGGATTACAGGGAATGTGGTACATCCACCGATAAACTATCGTCGAAAGCTGAAGCTTCGAGTTCGGAACAAGAGGGACCTACCAGAGATCATAACGAGCAGGTAATAGACTTGGTAATACGAAACACTTAGAAATTTCGCGTTTCTACGGAAGACGTAACAGATCGATTGACAAATTTTCATAAATATAGGAAATAGAAACGTACGTGAAAGAAGTTGAATTTAATTCGACGTCGGAAGGCAATGGTTCACGGTACTCTGTTGATAAATCGTTGTATCGAACAAGCCAATATCAGTGCGGCGGTGAGTGTTGCGGGAGCAACGGGTGCTCCATATCGTCAGCAAACTTGAGTAACAGAGCAAACGTTACATCCAACTCGTCGGTTGATGCAAAGAATGCTTTAAAGTAAATGACACACCGTACAACGTGACAAATGTTAATGGGAATATCGTAATTCCATAAAGCGTCGTTTAAGATCGTCTCGAAGCGTGGTGACTCCGAAACTGCAGAAAAAGATCGAAGACAGCGCGGAACACTTGTATACGGTCGATTATACGAACTATAATTACGTAGGCGAACGTCCTATGAAGCAAATCAATTCGAATAATAATCGCAAAGTAGATTTTCGCAGAGAACACGTAAATGGCTACGAAGTAGGTACACGAGTAATCGATTGTTTCTATAATAAAAAAACTACCCTATCTATAATAAATATTGGCAGTGTTTTGAGAACATTTTCTATTTTACTATTAGTAACTTTGTATTTTATTTGCGTTTGTCAGAAACACGAAGGAAATGGACGCTCGCATGAAAATATAGCAAACACTCGAAGAAAAAAGCCTAGAAACGAATCGACACAGTTCTATTCTAACGACGGTTTTTACCTCACCGATCGAGGAGGGGAAGCGGACGATGAAAATTCTCAACACGGAGAACGAGCGACTAGGAAGCACGATCTCGATGAGAAACCTCAAAGAGAAAATCCCTTGTGCGAAAAATGTTCGAACGACTCCGAAGTCTTCGATTACTACAATGACATTTACATGGAACCAAACTTAAATAGTAGGTTCAAGTACTTTTCTCTTGAGTTGTTACGACTGAGAAATATAAGTTACTTGACCTTTACGTTGCGAAATTGCCGTATAGATTTCTATTTCTACTTTCGAGATACGTGTATCAATTTCAGAACAGAAAAGAATTTTCCAATTCCTTTTTATCGTATTGCTCTTTTGCATTTTTTATATGACTAGCCAATATCGTCCATTTTCCTAGTGAAAGAGAATAAATTTTGAGAGAACGTGAATTAAAATCGAATTCTACGATAAATCACATTTATATCAGCGTCTGAACATGATCGAATATCGCGGCATAAAAGCTACGAATGGAAAAAGGGATAGTAAGAATAGACGATATAAAGGTATTCCGCGATGAATAAATTCGATGAACCAAATTATTTTAATGATTCAGATCAATTTAAGCCAGCTCTGCTACGAGCAGTAAACTGGATCTTCGGCGGTTGTCCGGAAGCTACGAGAAGAACGGCTTTGGAGCGTGACAAGGTCGGAAAGGAAGAGAGCCAAGGGTTAACCGACGAGTGGCTCCTCTAGCCAAGGACGTTAAACCTGTCGTCGTGTGAAACTCAGACCGTCGGCAAAACCGATACTCTGCCGCATCGAATAATCGCAATCTCGTTAATAAGCACATCGCGATCGCTCGATTTACGAACGATCGTAGAAATATCGTTTCTTCGTCGTGAAACCGCAATAAATTCGAAATATCGTTTCTTCGTTTATTTGTCTTATCTCGAACAGACGCGAAGTGCATAGCGTATGCTCGAAATAATAACCAAACGATCGTTCTGTTCCACGAACTCGTCGATTTACAAACAGATTTTCGTTCGATTCCCGCGACGCATCCGGAAGTGGTCGGTCGTGAAAATATCTCGTCGACTCATTTTACGAGACTGACCGTGGCACGTTCGTTATGTCAATATTTATCACGATGCAGCGCCAATTGGTAAGCGAATCGTCGAACGTACAGAAAGCGGGCGAGTTTTTGAAACGCAAAACTTGCCGTTGGTGCGCGCTCTGGCTGCTGCCGGAAGTGGATATCGGCGCGTATATACGTGGCTTAAGAGCAATAAAGGAGGCCCGGACTCACGAGTCGCTAAAAGAGAATGGGGAGAGACAGTCGCGCGGAGACCAAGAAGCGCGTCGGATCACGCAACGGAACCGCGAAATTGTCAGGAAGCACGTGACTCGCTCGATATATGTACGTACAACGATACATTCGATCGAACGTTCCGTTTTTCTTGTCGTTTCGAGAACGCGTGGATTTTCCAATATCGATCCCTTCCGCCCTGTTTCGCGCGATTAACCGTACCTCTACTCCCTTCGCAACATCGTCTACGAAAAGGAAACTTCCAACGACTCGGATAGTAGGGACGAAAGTATCGTCGTGAGTTCACGTGCACGCTCGGCTCCTTTTTCCCTTCCGTTTAATACAAGAGCTCCAAGAGGGTCCGCGATGTCTGCCTGTCGTACGAGTTGATAGAAAGTGCGGCGAGGAATGCTGAAGGAACGGTACATCGGTGTGTTCTAGGCGACTGGTAAGTAAGTATGCGATGAAATAAAAATAACGCGGAGTTTTTAATAGTACGAGATATTGAAAGACGCGTGCAATACGATCGACCGATATCTTCATTTTTCATATGAAAATTATCTCCCTCTGCGTAATTCAAAAAAGAAGAAAAAAAAAACCGAAGAAAAGAACGATCGAGGAGCTCGGAGCTAAAATTGGTAAAATTTGATGAAATTTCTAACTCGAAGGAACCGTGTATAATATTAAACTTTAATACGAGAAGCTCCGTACATTTCCAAATATCGAAAAATCTCACTGCTATTACGAAAGAACGTTATTACCATTTTTCTTTCCAACAAGTACGCGTCTTATTTATATCGTAGTTTCCCGTATTCGTTTCATCTTTGGAAAGACGTATCCCGATTACTCGTCCACTGAGCTCGTCAATTATAAAAGGAAACATACGATAATTTATAAATATATACAGGAGTAAGAAATCTAAATATAAATTGTCTTAATCTTAATGTATGATAAATCGTTTATCAGGCGTTCAGGCGCACGATACGTGACCAAAACACGGTCATGTCTAAGCCAGCGAACTGGTTGATCCGTAACGAGACTTACGTGCCGCGGTGGTACATTGTTAGACGCCGGAGTAAATTCCTTGAATTCCACGGGACATGTGCGAACTGTTCTATTAATGTACCCATCGTCTCTTCCCTTCTCTTTCCAGACGACGACGTCCGTACACGCATCTCGATTCCCGCTCTTTCCATCGCGTTCGTTTCTCCTTTCTTCCATCGCACCCCTCTTCCTCTTCTTTCACCCGTAGCCGACGGAACAGGAGAGCACGGCGTATTTAAACTTTCGTTCGAAGGGGAACACGAGGCGAATGCCTCGGCCGATCGTCGCAGATGGTGCCGTTTTGATTTCGATGAAAGAGACACGGGACACCCGGTAAATGGAACCGCGTGTACTATATCCGAGAACGTCCACCGGAGTCTTAAGATCGGAATGTACAAATTAGTGATGGGTAAACGAGAGTAAACAGTAATTTCGTCCCAGAAACATCAAAACTATCCTCCAATTTCTTCTCCGTATCTATCTTCGCGATTAAATTTGTTTATTCGTTGACAGCGGACTGGTTCGTACGCGAATTTACGAACTTGGACTGCGTGTTTTCCTTGGCAGACGGAATCCTCGTATACGGACTCACCTGTGCCGGTATTCGAATGTCTTATACGAAATTCAAAGGTGTTATCGACATGGAAACCAGCCAAGGAAAGATGTAATCGTGACAAATTTTTGCTTGGTCGCTGGCCACGCACACGCGATCTCGCGTCACGGAAACGCGCCCTGTCTGTTCTACTCGTCCGCGACGCTTCTTCTGTCTTGCAATCACGCGCTACATGGTTTTGTTACACTTTGTGCAGTGACAAATGCGCGGAGTATGACGTCAAATGCGATTAGAGGTATTCGGAGGAAGAAGAGTTCGCTATGCGAGGTAAAGGTGGCCGTGATTGGAGCGCCTGGAGTTGGAAAAAGCGGTGGGTACAACGCCTTATCACTAAACTGCGGATATTCGTACAGATTCATATTTTTATAAACGCGATCAAAGGAACGAAATTTTTGCAGAAATTTGTTTCAACTACTGGAAATTATAATAAAAGCGATACTCTGAATATCTCACATATTTTTGCGTATTACGCGCATTCTAGCAATCTCAAATTTCTCACGAATGCATAAAAATGCATAGTTTACTTGTTGTTTTACATTCATACTACATTCAGAAATATTCGCGCCGAGATCCGGCATTGCGTTCTGCTTGAGATCGAGAAATGGTCTACAACAATCGACGTTATTTATACTAATAGTTGTTTTGATACATTTGAATACGTTTTGCTATACCAGATGCCAAGTTTCGCTGGGATAGTTATGTAAAATCCGCTTTTACTTTTAGCACTGTTACTTCGTTTTCATCGGCTGGCGTGTTAGAATTCGACCGCTTTCCTCGCATTTTCACTCGACTCGCTTTCAACGCGGGCACGCTAACATACGCGGTAGCGCTTAATTTTGCTATAATGGTAACGGGCGTGACATTAACCGTAATCCTTTGCATACAGCACCATGCAGGAGCGCAATTAGAAAGTGTTACATTAAATAGATCGTAAGGATATCCCAAGGAAGGAGCTGTTTCTCCGCGTTTTCCTGCGATGCATTTATACTATTGTTACGTTGATTGTCTTCGCTTGACTTTTTGCCTTGCAATACCGAATCACACTTATGGCATGAATTATCGACTAAATTCGACGAAAGCGAGATTTACCATCGTATCGAAGATCAATTTCAACTCTGATGCTACTTCGAATTACAAGACTGTAAATTACTAGATACGGACGTTCAGCACTGAATGTCTTTTAGACTTTGAGAAAAATTTGTTTTTGTCAATTATTAATGTAGATTAACGTAGAGAATAATATAACAATGGAGACATATATTTTCTGATATCTTTGTAAATGTTAGGCAACGCACTAAAACACGAAGCCAATTTATTTCTTAATTAGTTAATAATTTGTAACGTTAAGTACGAGTGGGTTAAAACAGAGAATAATCAACTAATGTGGAAACGTATTGATTTGCCTGTTTTATACTTGTTAATAGAAATAGATCTTTCTTCGCGAGATAAAGTAATTATCCGCTAGGAATTAAATTATTTCCATTAATATTCGTATAAAAACGATCGCTGAAAAGTATCTCAAGTACGATTGATTCAAGTACAAGTGCATGCGTCGCATATATCCACGCGTTAGGTGTGTTTGTGTGCGTATGATAAACGTGGTTGGGACCCTGAAAGGAGCCAACCGCGTGTATTTTTGGTAATGGCACGTGTAAAGCATAGGTGAGTACATAATTGGTTGGGCCCCAGCAACTGTACATTTCAAACTGACCGCAAACCACACTCGCGTTCTATTTATAAAGTTTTATTTCAAAATTTCCTTGAATCGCGTTTTATAAACGATTAAACCGCCCTGTCAATTCCTCGCGAATAAACGAGAGACCAATGGTTTGTATATCTCGAAACAACGATGTATACTGTTTTCCCATACGATGTATACTTTCCATCGCATATACGTATTTTTAACTCGGCAAATAATTGCTCGGTTCGTTGAAAGACAGGGAACAAAGGCGATTCGTATAACGGAGTTGATCCGTGCAGAAAATTGGCACGAATAACCGGCGAACTTTTAATGATCCACACGAGGGAAAGCGCCGAAACGATGTTGGTCTAAGGACTCGAACGCAAATACACGGATTAGCAATAAATTTGTTTTCCACGAAATGTTCAGGTGGTCCTGTCAATCATGAAATAAAGCACACCGCAGTGTCTTGGGTGAACGTTCAGGAACGTCAGTCTGCGGTCAGTTTTGCCATTTTAGCTACCTTTAAAACTCGAGTATTCTGTATGAAAAAATCAACGTTTCGGTTTTCACACTTTTCACGAATCAATGTTTCATCTCTGTAAATAAAAATTCCTCGCAACGCTATCAAAAATTGATAAATCCATTCGATTGCTGGCTAGCCGACTCCAATTCGACTTGTTCGCGGCGCTTATAAAACAGGTCACTTTTCATTGAACTTAAGACGAAACACACCATGGTGACGTTTAACGCGTGTACAAGGTTTTGTGGCGCCGTGGCAGGTTCGAGTTCGAGGTAAAAATAGTGTGGTGTGCCTCGAAGCGGGTCACTAGGCTGTAGCTCTCGTTTCTCTCGATTGAATCACGATATGTCGGAACGCGTGCATCGTATCGAGCAAGATCCCGTACGTTCTCACAATATCAGGTGGAAAATGATTTCGGCTGATCCAAAATGGAGGAAAGTCTGCAAATTCGGTTGTCTGCATTTCCTATAAATCAAATATAAAATCAATAACAGAATATGGCGTACTACATTCTTCTTTTGTAAACAAAAAACAATTACTTTACATTTAGAACAATTTTTATACGTCAGACAGCAGAGGAATCGACGTAAATAGGACGCACGATGAAAGAAAGCATAGGTTGACAACTTTCTAACAAGCGTGTGCATGGAATTTGTATTGATTTGTATTAATGGCGATCTAATAAGTGTCACGCTCGTGGATAAGCACGATAATAAAGAAAAGTTATACAGATACTAATAGAAACAGAATCGAACGCGACTATTACTGTGTGTTTTAACAAATAATTACACAGAGTGAGTCACGATCATTTCTAGATTACGTAGAACAATAACGTTTCAACAACGTTTCAACAACGTGTATTGTTCTTAAATTCCAGCATTGACAGTGCGGTTTCTAACAAGGAGATACATCGGGGAATATGATCACCAGTCGGGTAAGGAACATCTCGATTTACGAACTCGTGGCCAATAGGATGCGGTTACTCGATGCGGTATAAATTACGATGAAATGTGAATAGAGTGGACAATAGACCGATGAATTTTTTTGAAAAATTGCCAACAACCGGCGTGGCACCTCAGGGACCGCCTATACTCTCCCTGCGCGTATCTCGGTCCGCGTCTGATCTAAATTTATCGAAAACGAATTTGACACTAGACAGGACTGGTACTAATGCGAGGTTGATACTCGAACAAAACTTGTTTTTTTGTACAAATACAGAGACGCGGACAGGATGAGCAAGCAGCTTCTCTGCGAGCACGTGTTCCCGCCGAGATCTAAAACTAGACTGGGCTGGAAAGATCTACTTAACGATCGCGATAGATACCTGATCTTTCTGTTGCAACGCGTTCTCGTGGAGAAAATTTATTACACAATTTTTCCGTTGCCGCATCGAGGATGCTGATCGTTTCGAATCGTCTAACATTTATCGACACAAGTTATGATTCGCATTAAAAGAATCTTCCGATCGTTCTTTTCATTCTTGTCTTTTCTTCTTTTTTTTTCAGAAAACAGATATAAACACGAAGTGTTGGTCGACGGTGAACCGATCCTTTTCGAAATTTTGGACACCTGCCCGAAGGTAACGTATTTATCGATGATCGTAATGATCTATGTACATTTGCCGAGACGATTTCATTCATGGTCGAAAGCAAATCAAATTCTTTCATGCTTTTCTTGCGTCCTGTTACAGAGCGAAGATGAATTACCTTCCACGGAAACTGTACAGTGGGCGGATGGATTACTTTTAGTCTATTCGATAACCGACAGGGGTTCT
>NW_022884784.1:0-23425 GCF_011952205.1 Bombus bifarius | reverse complement strand
CTCTGTGGTAGTTTACATATAACATAATGCAACTAACATGTCACGATTAATGCAAAATAAATAAATTACTAATATAGACATTTTTTTAGTAATTTGTATAATCGTGAAACGAATTGGACTTTCTAAAGGCAAATATTAAAGGAAACATGGAATTGATGCCAAATCTATCACAAATATTATTTATACTACTTATTTGCGCAGTTTGGAGCGAATCAAATTGATGAATGTTTCTTTGTTACATGTTAATTTACATTTTAAAAGACATAACAGGCACGCTAATTAGTTTGCTTAAGATACTTTCGAGATACCAAGTTAGACGCGTTTCCATGAAATCATATCAATTTTACGATGATATTTTTCTATCAAGCATGCAATTATAACCGTATCGTTGATTAGTGCATACAATTATCCATGTACATTCGTCTTTCCGAGTACCGCGCTTCAATATTGCTAATTTCAAATTCGTACATTAATGTTCGTAAATGCTTGAAAATGCTATATAACTGTATCAGCTTCTGTTAAAAACATTTTATAGTAAAATCTCTATAAATTTGTAATATTTTTTAGACAATTTGAATTCATTATATTATACATCATACATTCTAGTCATTTCTAATTAAGTTACTTTTGCGATGTTTAATTATATTTTATGTATATTCTTATAACTCTCTATGTTACGGCGCGTACGATGGTCCGTGCGCCGTCTGAAACTTTATACTATATACTGATCTACTACATACTATATATTATAAACTGAATCCTTTGACGTAATCTTAATAGCTTGAAGGAATCTCTAACCCTGTAAGTGTTTTCGGTTTATGGATGGTCCTTAGAACAATGCTTAGGTTTATTGCGCACTCTTACAAATAACGGAAAAAGCGGGTAGTTATTTTTCCAATAAACAATGTCACCCACTAGCCACGTTGGTAGGAGGCTTCCTCCTCCTATCTTCATTCATTAACGTTGGCTATAATCAATGGGCACCCTCACTTTCCTAACGAAAAGTGTGAACAACGAATCCGCGTTCTTCGTTCAGAAAGCACACCCACACTGAGATTTCCTCTCGTGGCGGCACACGAGAACGCAAATCTCACCACTCGAAACCAACTAGTGTCGGACGACGGCAACGCAGTGGTTAGCGCCATAGAGTACAAACGTTCGGATCCCGGGTTCAAATCCCGGCGCCTCGTACTTTTCCAAAGTCCGATTTTTCTTCCACGTATCGTAACTGCGAAAATTATAAAAGTACCAAGCGAAGCAAGTACGGCATATATGCGGAATATGAATCGCTCAACGAACCACAGAGCGGCTCAGTGACAAAATTAGTAAAGTAAAGACCACAAATATTACAACATTATATTCTACCACAAAATAATTCTCTATACAAAAAAGGTACACAACGAATCGATTTTTCACAACGATAAGAGTCAACAGAACCAATCAAGACCAGGCGAGACTCTCATAAGACAACGATATCAGAGGGATCAAATCAGCGACTTCAATCTATGTTACAGAGTATAATTATCAAGAAAAACTGCTCTTTTCATGAAAAGTATGGTAATGATACTCTTATAATATATTGTATATCTGGCAGTCGGATGTGCCCGTGGCCATCGGAAATGTAAAGACGACGCTTTTAGAAAATGATAGCGCCATCGCGTTTTAAAAACTTTTACTTTTTCATTTACCGTTACGAAGATTGTGATGGAAGAACGTAATGGGGTAAAAGACGACAATTCCTTAGTGAAGAATGCTCAAAGAGATTCTATAGGGATCGATGCTCGTTCCGTTGGGTGGTTCATTCGAATTTTGATTGGGATTATCGGGATGGAAGGGTCGAGAGTGTCACGTAAAGTTAGTACTTGGGTGGTAGTAAGAAGGCTGAGTCGTAACCCAACTACTTATTTTCCTTTATAAAAGATTCTTTATCTAAAGATGTGTCACCTGCATATCTTGAATGATCTCCAATCTCAGTTGTATTCTCTGCTTGCTCTTCTTGAAATTTCTCATCTTTTTTTTTTTTTTTACATTGATCATCAATTTGTGGGTCCTTATTTATTATTTCTTGTTCTACTTCATTAATCGCAGCGTTCTTTATGCTCTCTGTCTCACTACTTTCCTTACTTTAGAAATTTTTTTTGTTTTTATTTAAATTTGTTACATCACATTTATTTACTACTAAACCATCTTGAATTGTATTATCTGTACATTCCTGTGACTTATTTCTTTTTTTTTTTTTTTGATTTCCTGGAATATCATGCACATTCTTTATAATATCAGTCGTTGATTCTGATATTAATGAAGAAGATACATCTACTTTTATCGATGATTCTACTTTATTAATGTCACTGTGCACTTTATCTAGTTGTTCCATAGTAAAACATCAAGATTGTTACAATTACTTAAGAAGTCATGGATTGTTATTTAAATATTTACTGCACTTTTCCATCAATGTAACCCTTTATGGCAGTTTGACATTCTACAGAACACCAATGCTGTATCAGTTTATATTTTTCTTCATCATGAAGTTTTATTATATCACCTAATTCTTCCTGATGTTTTTTTTTCTTTTTTTTCAATTTTCAAATAAGAGTGTGTTTTCTATGTGAATCTTTTAATTCTTGGTTCGCCTCGAGTAAGCGATTATTAACATCTTTGGAAAGTTTTTGGACGTTTTCCAGTTCTTTTCTAAGAAAATTATTTTGTTCGTTCATATCTTTTACTTTACCTTCAATTTCTACCCTACGCAATATTTCAAATTTATTTTCATTGACAAGGATCATTTTTCTTATTTTTCAAAATCCAGTTTCAATTTATTAGTTTCTTCTTCATATTTATATCCAAAATCACCTACTTTTTTATATTCACCCTTTAGGTCGTCTAGTTCACATTGAAGGGCAGATTATTTGTCCTTGTGGTTCAAGAACTACATTTTATCTCTTTTGCATCTTTAGCTCCAGCTTCACGTTCCTCCATTGAATTACTAACACATGAATTAAGTTTGGCCTTTTTTTTTGTTCCAGCAAGTCAACTTCATATTTGTGACTTATGTTTGTCGGATCACGATTCGAATTTTGGGCGCGCGACGACTCTTCATGTGGACTAGCCATCGTTTCACAAAGCCGAGATTTTATTTACACGTATATACAGGTCTATCACTAAGCTTAACAAATAACAAGTACAACTAATAATAAGTCTAACAAACACTAAGCCCAATGAATAATACGATCTACGAATAATTAAATTAAATAATACTATTAGCAATGTTTGAGTTCAAACGAATCCACGGTCACCGGGATAACTCCTTACTAAGCGAAACTAACTTAGACGCAAATGCGATCGTCGAAAATGCTCGATGTATCACTCTCCAAGGCAATCGCAAGAATGCCAGCCTCGTGGAGATTTTTCTCCCTGTACGATTGCATTTTGTTTTCTATACCCGTTTGGAAGCATCGAGAAGGTTCCAAACGCCGTTGCTAGGCACACTCGTTGGAAGCATCGAGAAAGTTCCAAACGCCGTTGCTAGGCAGTTTCTGCCTGGAGTTTTGATTACTAATACAATGTATGTCCCATTGCATCGGCACCTCCGAGGCAACATCACACGTGGCTAGGCCCGCTCTCGAGGCCGCATGCCGCCACAACCACATTTCTCGGAAAACACATACAACCACTCCAGACCTCCGTTAGATAAAACATCCATCCCGTGACCGTGGCTACGTTCAGCGACCGATTGTCACCTCGAACCCAATCTCGCTTATTACAAATCTTAAGCAATTACAACTATAATAAAATCTAGGCTAAGGTACTAGAGGATGTTCCCAAAATTTCCAAGGAAAGGCTTCGGCTTTCCTTTCATCTCCGACACGGCCATCCTGACTATCACACGTCCTCGGGTGTACCTTCGTCAACAAAACAAAAGGAAACAAGATCAGTATTATTGTGATTAGCATTCAAAGTGCCAGTTGCATTCTGCGTGCTTTCAGTCGGGTCGTAATGACATGACGGACCATTCTCGATTTCACACCCAAATGGGTCTCATCCTTCGAATCGCACATACTCTCAAAGTTCGTTACATAACCAGCTTCGTAACACGATCGCTGTCAACACTAGACCGCCTCCAGCCTCGTGACATTGTCACTGTCGGTACTAGACCAGCTCCAGCTTCGTGACATCGTCGATGTCGGTACTAAACCGGCTCCCAGCTTCGTGACATCGTCACTTCCAGTGCCTGACCGCACTGAACTCCGTCCCATGGCCACACCTGGGCTCATATAATTCTACGATCCTCTGGGATCGGGGTACTCACATCGCCATGGTCACTGTTCTCGTCATCACAACAGACATCCAACTCCGCAGGAATGCAACTATCCGGCATTTTCCTTAACCTGTCATGACTGTACTTGTATGACCTTTTCCCATCCAGTGTTTTCAAGGTATATCGGTCTCCTTCCAGGACCTCCGATATCACAAACGGACCCCTGAATTTTGGATCCAATTTTGTCTGGTTCCTTTCTTCATTTTGGCGTAGTACCAAATCACCGGGATTAAACCTAACTACTTTAGCTTTGGTTTTATCGAATCTCTCTTTGTCATACCTAGCACTAGTTTCCATCTCTTTTATTGTCTGTTGTCTTACACTGGAGATATCTATTTCTTTTTCCTCGATGTTATCAGGTAGTAATAAGTCATACGGTCTTGCTGCTCTACCAATCAATAACTCTAAAGGACTCGATTTGGTTACGCGGTTGATGGTGCAATTCAAAGCCAATTGCATCTCCCCGATCGCGTCTTGCCATGAACGCCCGGTCGTTTTTACCGTTGTGAACATATTTTTTAACGTGCTCATAACACGTTCTACTTGCCCATTGGCCCTACTTGCACCGGTCGCGATCAAATGAACTTTGATTTGTTTGCTTGCACAGAATTCTTGAAATTCCCGGCCCGTGAAACATCTACCCTGATCTGCTATTATCCGACAGGGACTACCGAACAAAAACACGGCGGACTTAAGTGCCTGGATAACGCTGAGCGAATCCAATTTGCGTGTGTGATATAAGTGCACGAATTTCGTAAAGGCATCGATCAAGACGACGACATACTCTTTCGAGTCATTCTTGCCACTCAGCTTGCCCGTTATGTCCATATGCACCGTATGCCACGGTATGCCGGTCTTAGGTATAGGATGCAGTTCAGCCTGTATTTTACCTGAACTAGCCTTCGAAACTCTACAAGCATGGCAGTTCTCGACAAATTTGCGAACATACTTCGCCATTCCCTCGAACCAATAATACTCATAGAGCCTCTCGAGCGTTTTATTCCATCCTAAGTGCATAATTGACTAATGCACATGGTTGATGACGGACCATCTAAAACCTCTCGGAACAATGGGTAAGCAAAGGGTTCTGCCCTTTCGTTGTATTTTACGGTAAAGTGTACCGGATCGCAGTTCGTAGGTATTCGCGATATCTTCCGCGAGCTCTTCGTTCTGTAATTTATTAACGATTTCGGAGATTTGCGGATCGCGACGTTGTTCCGCTAATAGCCAATCTTCGGAGATCTCGGCCAGATTAATCTCTTTCTCTGCGACCTTGTCTATCATACGGCGATTCAAGTCTACGGGGTTTCGCGAAAAGAAATCTACGTGGGCCATTCGTTTACCCTCTCGATACATGATGTCAAAATCGAATGTTTGCAAATAAGCCCACCACCTATAAACCCGGTCGTTTAAGTTTACTTTGTTGCTGGAGGCTTTCAAAGAATTACAGTCGGTAACTACTAAGAATTTCCGTCCATGTAAGTAGTGTCGGAAATGCTTAACGGCGCTTACTACTGCTAGTGTCTCCAGTTCGTACGAATGATACCTAGATTCCGCGGGACTGGTCCTTTTACTATAATATTCGATGACTCTGTTTTCCTTTTCGACTCTATGCATTAAAATAGCTCCATACCCCTCCGAACTAGCGTCGGTATGTAGCTCTATGGGACGATTGGGATCAAATATCATTAACACTGGCGCGTCGGTCAGAACGGAAATTATCTGTTGTCTTATCTTTTCGTGCCTGTCCGTCCAAGTTATGTGCTTGTTACTAGAAGTGAGTGCGTACAAGGGTTTCATCACTTGCGAAAATTTAGGAATAAATTTTCGGAAGTAAGAGGCCAAACCTATAAACTGCCTAAGCTGTGTGACGGTCGACGGTGCAGGTAAAGAATTCAAAGCTTGTATTTTTCCCGGGTTTGGACGAACTTCTCCGTTACGAATTGCATATCCCAAATAAAGTACCGACGTCTTCAGAAAAGAACATTTAGCGAAATTGAAAGAAAATCCGGCGTTTACGAGAGTGTTTAGTACAGTGTGCAACCTTTCTAGAGCTTGATCTATTGAGTCGGCGATTATTAGAACGTCGTCCAAATAAACAACGACATACGAATAAGCGAGGTCGCCTAAGGCCTTGAAAATGGCTCTCTGGAAACGGCTGGTGCATTTTTCAACCCAAACGGCATCGTCACGTATTCGTATTGACCGTCGGGGGTAACGAACGCAGTATATTCCGTCGAGTTAGGGTGAATGGGAATCTGGTGAAATCCGCTAGCCATGTCCAGGCTAATGAAGTATCTCGCACTCTGCAATCTCGCGATTTGGTCAGCAATAAGGGGTAAGGGATACCGATCCGCGACCGTATTTTTATTCAGCGCTCGAAAGTCTACACACAATCTGTCTGAGCCGTCCTTCTTCTTCACGAGTATCATAGGGCTCGCGAACGGCGAATTACTAGGTTTTACAATTTGTGCTTTAATTAATTCGTCTATTCTCTCGCGTACTATTCTTCGCTCTTCCTCGCTAAGCCTGTAAGGGCTTCTCTGCACGGTGACGTTGGGATCAATTAGCCGTATTTCCAACTGGCCCGTACTGACGCGAGTACGCGGGAAACCCGTAATGAATGATTCTTTAAATTTTTCGAGAACAGAGATTAATCGATCTTTATCGTTACCGATCACATCAGTGTCAACCTCGTTAATGTTGACCGCATCTTCCGCGACTTTACCACAAGCGTTAACGACCTTTGTTTTACAAATAACGAGGCTACTTTGCGTGATATTTACGTCGAATCCCTGGCTCAAAATCTCGCGACCAATCATGATGTCGTATTTTAGGTAATCGTCAGCAAGGACATGAAGAACTATCTCCAATGTAAGACCGTTAATACAAACAGTGGACAAAATCTGAAGTGTACTCTTAATACAAGTATTCCCGATCCCCCGCATCACTACCACATCGGTTATTCTTTTACCCGAAAATTTCGAGGCTAGGGACTCTTTGATTAACGAACACTCGGCCCCAGAATCAAAGTAAAATGGATACGACTCACCCAGATGGCTTAATCTACCAGCCGGAGCTTCCACTACACAGGAGTCGATCCGGCGTTCGTCAATGGAATCGTAGTTTCTTTTCCGCGATGATGGGCAATTAGGCGCGATATGTCCCTCCTCGTGGCATTTGAAGCAGGTCACCTTCGACGATGCGGCTGGTCGTTTTTCCTTCGGGTTTCGTATATCCTGCTCCTTCCCCGTTTGTGTTTGCAGGCGACACTCCGTTCTCCTATGTCCGTGAGCACCACAGCGGTAGCATTTAATCCGAGGAACTGATAGCCTGCTTCGTTTAGCTTCAGGTTCCGTTAGTGAATTTCTTGGCGAAAACGTCGGCTGATCGTTGTAAGGGAGAATCCTCATTTCATCATGAAATTGGTCCTCCGTCCTGATATTATTCGCGAGCGTTAGTCGCCGAAAGCGTCGATCTTGTGAACTCAGGGCGAGGGCATTGATCACTTCGGGCATCGTTAGATCTTGCAACTTCATCTGCAGCATGGAGCGGAGGCGACTACCGTACGCTCCCGGGGATTCAGTCTCCGACGGTCGTTCTCTGGATATCCTTATTAACGCCGAAGCGGCTGTCTCACTGCCACCAAAACGCGAAAGAAATTGTTCTTTAAACGTTGGCCGGGTAAGCTTTCCACCGCGCACCAATTGCGAAAGCCAATGCGCAGCAGAACCCCTTAGGGCGCGATTTAGAGCGGAAAGTAACGCACTATCTTGCATCGGGTGGTCTTTCAAAATCAGATCAGCATGAGAGCACCACGCGGATGGATCGGCGCCCGCGCCTTCGGGGTCAAAACGTGGTAACGTTGCATCCTTGGATTCCGCACTCGGTCTTTGCTCCCCCGGTTTGTGCGCTAGCGTCTGAATTAACTCACGCATAAGGACCATTTGCTCTTGTAGCACTTTAAACGGTTCTGATCCCACTTCTGATGTCGGATCACGATTCGAATTTTGGGCGCGCGACGACTCTTCATGTGGACTAGCCATCGTTTCACAAAGCCGAGATTTTATTTACACGTATATACAAGTCTATCACTAAGCTTAACAAATAATAAGTACAACTAATAATAAGTCTAACAAACACTAAGCCTAATGAATAATACGATCTACGAATAATTTAATTAAATAATACTATTAGCAATGTTTGAGTTCAAACGAATCCACGGTCACCGGGATAACACCTTACTAAGCGAAACTAACTTAGACGCAAATGCGATCGTCGAAAATGCTCGATATATCACTCTCCAAGGCAATCGCAAGAATGCCAGCCTCGTGGAGATTTTTCTCCCTGTACGATTGCATTTTGTTTTCTATACCCGTTTGGAAGCATCGAGAAGGTTCCAAACGCCGTTGCTAGGCAGTTTCTGCCTGGAGTTTTGATTACTAATACAATGTATGTCCCATTGCATCGGCACCTCCGAGGCAACATCACACGTGGTTAGGCCCGCTCTCGAGGCCGCATGCCGCCGCAACCACATTTCTCGGAAAACACATACAACCACTCCAGACCTCCGTTAGATAAAGCATCCATCCCGTGACCGTGGCTACGTTCAGCGACAGATTGTCACCTCGAACCCAATCTCGCTTATTACAAATCTTAAGCAATTACAACTATAATAAAATCTAGGCTAAGGTACTAGAGGATGTTCCCAAAATTTCCAAGGAAAAGCTTCGGCTTTCCTTTCATCTCCGACATATATTACTACTGAATTGTATATTCTTAGTCAAGTATGGTTTTGTATGTCTGGTTTTGTATGTATGATTTCGTATGTATGATTGTATGTACAGTTTTATGTGGATATTTGTATTTTTCTATATGAATTAGTACTGAATTGTATATTCTTAGTCAAGACTGTAGGTGAATAAAAACTAATGAAAGCTTAAAAACTTGTTAACTCTCTCTTATCCTTCCTCCCCATTCACACAAGTCCTAAAATACTAAATTTAATGTTCAGCTGTACGAATTGCAAGGTACATAATAAAAAAAAAAAAAAGAATAAAAAAGTAAAATAAAATAAAAAAAGGAATAAAAGAAATAAAATAAAATAAAATAAAAAAAGTTAAATTTAAGATATCTTTTAAACTAATCATTTTGCAAATCAAGTACTTGTATACTCCTCTGTAGAGAATCAAAAACTGCGGACCGGATCGTCCATCCAGAAAACGAGAAACCCGAGGAAAAGGAATTGCCCGTGTTGGCGTTAGGTCGCGTCCTCGTCGCTTCGCTTATCGTTGGACACACCCTGATCGAACAACGACGCCTTTTCACGGATCCCTCGTGTTTTTCCTCCCTTTCGGTTTCGTGACCCACGGAGAAAGACGCAGAGCAACGCGAATCTCGACGCGTGGCATAACGTTGTTTCGTCGGCCCGGCCTTTGACGCTGGTCGCGGAAGCGAATCGATACCTCGTCGATCGACGCGTGGCGGCGATACGCGTTGCTCTCGTCCCCCTGAGACGCGTAATTAAGAACGACGATCGAAGAACGACGGAGAATCGACGGACGAGGAGGCGGATGAATTCGTTGGATATCGTGGAGCCGGCGATTATCGCTGCCCGATTAATAACTGCGACCCTCTTCTCCGGAGTTCGTGGGTTACGACGTTTAGTCGCGATATTAACGTACCTCCGAAGATTACAGGCGTAAGCCTGCTTCGTTCGCTTTATCGCGACTCTTCTTACGATCTCCATCGACCGCACACCTGCGATATTTAATCGCACGGGGGACGAGGATCGTACGAGTGCTCCTCTTTCCCTTACTTCATGACCGATCTCCCTTGAGCGATACACGACGTCGATCGAGTCAAGTACCTTCGGCTTTGCATCAACGTCGGCTATCGCGTCGTTCAGTGTCGCGGCATTTTCCATTTTAAAGGGATTCTTCGTTTCACATCGTAACGTCCTACGATGCGTTATATGGTCGTTCGAACGACGAAACCAAGATCCAACCTTTTCATACTTATTCGTATCTAGATCTCGAGTCGGTTATTAATCGTCCGGCGGCACACAGCGCTGTTATCTCCGAACCGAGAGAGCAACGTCGAAAGAAACGGCGCAGCCGGCCGAAACTCGCTCGCTCCAAGAATCCCGTGGCTCTCTTTTTCGTCCGCGGTCACCCTTTGTCCGTGAATTGGCATTAAGCCGCACCCCGATCTGTGCGCATATCGTGTTCCACTGCGAACACTGTAAAGGGCAATTGTACGTCGAGTCGTACGCGGAAGCCGTTATCCCGCGGGTTACATTATCGCAGCCCGTGGTTTCCGTATACTCGCCATATAGCGAGCCGCGTGCTCGAACGTGCACAACGAAGCGTGCAGGAAGAGAGCCGACAGACGGAATCGCGCCCCTCTTCCGTTTCGAAATACAGCGGGGGCGGTAGAAACGTAACGGCGAGGCAGAAACTGTCGACGAACGCGCGAAAGATCGCGTCTGATTTTTTCGACGAGCGACGCCTCTCTCTCTCTCTCTCCTTCTTTCTCTTCGCTTGGATTCTACGATGCGCCCGCACCCTCTTCTCTCTGTCTGTCGAGAGAAGCGAGGGCAGAGAGACCGCGCTAAGTCACAAGTAATTTCCGGCCGAGAAGTAGCGGGCTGCGCCATCCATCTTCCGCGAACGGCTTCTTAAGTCTTCTTGACCGTGGCGAGATTTTTCGGACCGCTGGTTGCTTATTTACGATGACGATCGAACTCGTTAACGCTCCGAGCACACCGTACACGCCACTCGAATTCCAAATGGCCGCTCTCCGCGGAGAAAGTTAAGCTTTATCGAGCCCGATTGAACTTTGTAGTCGCTCGTGCTCGTCTTTCGTAGCCTGCCTCTCGCGTTGGGTAAATACCGCCCTTGCGATCTCTTTCCTTCTCCCGTGTACGCGGCTACGCGATAAATTTGATATTTCGTAGTAGAGCAGCGCCGATCGCGAACAGTAGCGAAGCTTTATCGCTTGCGAATGAACATCGTCGAATATTTCGGCGTAATACGGTGGCAAGATTTTTCGGTTTATGCGTTCGTAGAGGCGCTAATATTCGACGGAAGAAGGAGATGAGACGGATCTAGCGCTTGCCAGCTTATTCGACCAATTCGAATCGTATCCGACAAAGGAGATGACCATCGCAATCGACTCCCCGAAAGACACGCAGATGGGAGAAGGCCGAACCCAGTTCTTTACGTTCTTTCGTCTTTAAACGAAACTTCTCTGAAAGTGATTAGGTTTCTCGTCGTTTAAAGATTCGAGGCCCCTCGCTAGAAAAACGAATTGAACGCGAATGACACCGTTCGAAAGATTCGTCTTTACGGGGCAAGAAACGCCTGGCGTCGGTTTACAAGGATATCGAACTGGGTCAATTATCGTCGGTGTGTCCAGAGGAGCGAAGGTATTTACCGGGCGTGCCGGGTCGATCGCTCGGTTCAATAAAATTGTCGTTAAGGGAGAGATAGCGAGGTGTAGGCGAGTCGGTACGTGGCACATAGAAAGTCGGTGTGTTACTACGAAATTACGAAGCAATTTCGTAGGAAATTTATTGGGAAATGATTTCGACGCCGACATCGAAAGTATCTATTACACGACTAACGTTACCGTTACACGAGACCAAGCTTGTACGGATTATAACGACGAGGTTGATGTCGCGTAGAGCCTGTATCGTCGGACACCAGCCACGAGCAGATTGACGTAAGCAGGCCAACGTCGATTATAGGAGATGGTATTACCGGCGGTCACACAGATTTTCCTACGAATCGTCGGTCTCGTATTTGCGATTTCGTAGGTATCCTGCAGAGGAGGACAGCCAATTTAAGGACAAGCATATTGGCTCCGAATCGAGGCGAGAATTCGTTCGGCCCGAATTTGCTTCGAATTTGCTTCGAATTTGCTTCCAATTCGCTTCGACGAAGATTTTCTGTCAAATTATTCGTGTCGTCCGTATTCGAGTTCCTTTCCCGACGTCCCGCGCAGCGAAATTGAAAGGGACGATCTGAAAAAAGCAGAGTAAACTGGAGTAGCTTTGACTTGTATACCAGGTTCAAAAGGTAACTTAAACGTTTCGGTATAGTTAGATGTTTAATTAAGGAACGGTTAACCGGAAAATCTTTGTAATTGAAAAGCGTTGAATTCCGAGTAAATTTGGCGAGCAGATTTCAGCTCGTTGAAGGGTCTTAAACGAGGTCGAAAATTCCACTAACGGCTATCTTGGAACACTCGATGAAAAGGATCCGTGGAGTAATGATTTTCCACAAACTTCATTCGGCGTTTCCCTCGTACACGATGACGTAAAGCGACCAACCATCGTGATTAACTCAAATACGGCGGAAGAAGAGAAAGAAAAAGAAAAGTATCGTGGAGAAAAGGTAACACCATCGTAACCGTCGTAAACCGTAACCGTAAAAACCGGCAGTTGTCGCGTGTCGATGGTACGTTGATCGGGTCGGTTGTACGCGAAAGCTCTTTATCGACGGACTCGAAAAAGCTTTCACATCCGGCGATCGTTAAGCAATTTAAGTTTAGCGGAAAATCCATTTCTCTGGCGAAGAAAAGAGTGCGAGCTAGCGGCGCGTGGAAAATATTAACTAATTTATATCCAGGGATTTAATAACCTGGCGACGTTGGGCCGGAGTACAGAGGCTCTCTATTACAGTCGGAACAGCGTCGTTAATACAAAAGGAGGCTCTTACGGTCGATAGATGGCGGCCCTTATCGTTGGCTCTCTGCCACCAGCAGGTTTCAGCGACGCTGCCTCGATATATCGATACAACCCCCCATTGGGAGAAACGACAGCGGGCTGGCTGCTGTTTTTTCTCTACGGTTGGACCCGCGCTCCCTGTCGCGAAATGCTTTTGCGTCACGATGGTTCCGCGTCGGTTGTTTGCGCGCCGTTTCGTTACATTTCTGTGACTATAACGCTTGGTTACGAGTCGAAAATCGTTTCGTTTCCCGCTGATCTTTGCAGGAGTAGGCATTTTTCTATTTTTCGACAGTGGATTTTTTTTACAAGTTTCTATACGCGAACATTCGTTGGTTTATGCAACGTCGTATACGTATTGTCGTTGCTTGGACGCTGGTTTGCTGAATAGCGCGACGTTTTTTCCATCGCGGGAATCGCACAGACGCGTAAAGCGAAGGCCACCTTGGTATTAGGTATTCTCTTTGAGAAACGTGCAAGCAGAATAGGAGAAAAACGGCACGAGACGCGTTGCAAGGCGCGCGTTGATATACTTGTACGTATAGCCAGAAGGGGAAGGAGTTTTCGCGGAGACTCGAGTTTCCACGACTGACCGGGGCACTCGTCGCGTCTATTTCGCAGGTTCGTTTTATTTTAGAAAAACCGGTCTCGCCGTTCTCTCCAATCGGCGCCCGTAACTTTTCGCAAACTCTGTTGCCAAATTCCTGGCGAAGAGATGGTAACACGGGCGGCTGGATAGCGTGGTCCACGGGGAAAATTTTGTAAGAAAGAAATTTATTAACAGGAGTCGGCCAGATTTATTCCGCGCACCGATTCTGCCTCGCCAGTGCGAATTTCCGCGAAATTTTTCACGCGTGTGTATAGAAGGACGACACAGGATGAAACGGGGCCGCGTATTTCGCGTAACGTTATTTGCTCGCCGTAGGGAACTTGCAAACAAACGCGTATTTGCCCGTTCATTACATTCGTTTGGCAACAAGGTTGCCGTTGCCGTTCTTCCCCCCCCCCCCCAACATCAGCGCATGGTTTTTCACGTGTTTATCACTGGCGATTTATGTTCCGCGTTGATTAATTTTTCAGCAGAAATTCAGCGACCGTTCCGAGGCAGGCCGCTCGAATATTCGCTAGTTTAGCTCGGGCGAACGCCGAAGATTCGTTTCAGCCGAGCTGCAACGGCAAACAGGTCGTTAAGCCTTTAAGTTCAGGCCTCGAGTGTACAGAGCAAACTCACGGCTGTTCGCTCGCCGCGCGTCCCAATGACAAAGACGATCGGCAACGCAGTGATTAGGCATCGCGACAACGCGCGCCGAAACTCGGATCGGCCAGACCAACCACTGCGAAAGAAATTCTCTATCCGTAGGATTCTCGAGAGGGAAAATCGAGAGGGTAAAATCGACGATTTGAAATCCGCTGGGGCGTCGAGGGGCATGCCTCGACGTCCCCAAAGGCTAATTAGTTTATTTTCGCACGATGGTGGGGCGATGCCCCGGTTAGCGAAACTCCCTTTCCGAATCGTTGATCAGTGTACGTAATATTATACGACGGGTTATTTACCGAGGTTACGACGCTCGCTCGATCGCAGTAGCTTCGGCGCACACGAGCATCGCGACGCTCGAGGCTCGGGGCTCGGGGCTCGGGGCTCGTGGCTCGCGTGCCGCTCAAATTAATCAACAGTCAACCTTTTGATCTTTCTTCTCGCGTCCCGATGCATTCACCGATATTAAAATCGGAAAATTTCCATTTCCACCCGCTTTCCGCGGTTCCACCAACTTTATTAATGTCTCGTGTTACAAACCGTTCGTCCGATTTGCTCTACCATCGAATTCCTCTTTCATCTATCTCTTCGAATTCGACGCTGAATTTGTATTTTCGTGCGGATTACGCGGTCCAGGGAATTTTGGTCGTTCCGGTGTTTACTTATTAATTGGAATTTAGGAATTTCAAAGTTATCGTAGACATCTAGAGACGGGTTGTTCGGAGGTCTCAAAGTTTCCAAAGAGAACGAAATTCGGCCAATCTAACTGCTGGGGTTAGGTCGTTTGAATTTAAAAAAAAAATCTGCACGTTCGATTTCCAGATAAATAATATTTTTCGAATGCGATTCGCAGCGCGAGTTTCGAGCAGCGGCTATTCGATAAGACAATTGCACGATATAGAAGGGGTTTGTAACGCGCGCAATGCTTGCGTAGAATCTCGACGATAGGTACGCGGTATTTGTCGACTAACTATGAATATCGAACAGTTCGACTGGCTGCGCGAAGTAGCGAGTTTCCACGCACGAGCAATAACGTTTACAATATCTTTCAACTAACGGCAAATAGCGGTAATTGTACGCCAGCGTTTTGCCACAGCGATCGTGCGATAGTCAGTGGTACGTACGGCTCGCTCGTATTCACATTCGTGAAACTTAAATTCGGATCGCGCGAATGGCGAATCGAAACAGATCGAATGCGAGATTTCGGGGGGAAAACGATCGATCGGAGGGTATTCGGACTAATTCTCGGACTAATTCTCTGACTGATTCTCGAACGATGCCGCTCGAACGTGGACGATACACGTTAATGGACGATCTAATTTGCAGTTATCTGTTAATCGGTTCAAAACGCTCTATATTTAACCGGGCATTCTATTATACTTGGCTGTTTCATTCGCTAATTTATCATTTCATCTCGGCTCAGCCGGCTCATCGTCGAGCGACCGGCAATTAACTTAGCAGTCGATTCTAGCCAGTTTCGAAGTTTCGTAACCCGGCACGTTGGATCCGGTAAATCTGTTAGATCCGTGGCAGCCGAGCCGTGGGGCAGACAGGAACGAAAGGCACGTCGACGGGGCTCTCCAGTAATCTCACCGATATGTTCGTCCGTCGCGCGATTAAAATCCTCTCGGAGCCCGCCATACAGTTTCTGCTAGTGGCACGAGTGGCCAACTTTACGAGGGGATAACGCTACGTGATACGAAATCGCACGGCCGAAGCTTGCCGTATCCATTCCTTTTCTATTCCGCTTGTTCTGCCTTCTACTCCCGATCTCCCGCTAATTCGCCTTGTTTCATCGGCCGTCTCTAGCGTGGATCGAGGGACATCGGTCCTTAAACTTTTCCCCACGCTGGACAAAGTTTTCTCCTTGATAAGTACCGATTCGTTTCTACTTTGTTCCGATGTTAGCGAAACGGATCGTTCGTTCCAATAGCAATATTATTGAGCAGTAAAATTCTTCTGCGTGTAAACGCGGATAAAACAATTTCCCCTAGTATTTGTTTGCAACTAACAATTTTTAGCATTTCGTTAATAAATATTTCTTGACAACAGCATCGTATGAAATATATTAGGTTGTCCGAAAAATGTCTTTTTTCGCAAACGTGGTTTTTACAATAATGCACCTCCGTACAAACGTGAAACCAAGTCTGTGAAATGTCTCGACAAACGAAATGGCAAACGAAAACGTGCGTTTAGCTTAAACGGTGACCGAGTACCTCTCCAAGGTCGGTGCTGCTGATATTTAAAGGGGTCCTCTCTAAGGTCGGTGCAGCTGATATATAAATGGGGTCCTCTCCAAGGTCGGTGCTGCTGGTATATAAAGGGGGTCCGATTCCCGGCGGAGCCAGCACCATCCGACCTAGACACGTAAACTAGGCAGATCAGTGTAGTCGAACATTAACATTCGAAATTTTTTCAAAAACTTGTAAACCATGGAGATTTTACAAAAGACAAACGATCGGTTCCGAGAAGGAGTTCCCGTCCGGGTGGTTCGAGTCGAATCACTTACCACCATGTGGGTTCGTTTGGCTGGATGGCCGAAGATAACCCAAACACTCAATTTGAAGATGATGGAACATCCCGTGGAGTACTTGCCGAAGGCGAAAAGTTTAGGAACCGGCATGCTAGTCGCCGTGCTAGTAGATTTTAAGGAATCTAGCGCTTGGGAAAGAGCCATCCTTTTACAAAGGACCATGACTGGCTACATCGTCTTTCTAATCGATTGGGGGTTAGAGAGCGAGCAATGTCTCGATTCAATACGGCTGCTGCCCCGTAATTTGGCAAAAATGGCACCGTGGGCTAGAAAAATCGTTCTGCCAGGTGTACGAGAACAACCGATCTGGCTGGAGTTGGGATACCTCGATCCCGAATAATCGCTACTATTGCCAGATTCCCAATTCGATGAAATTTCCTTTTACCCGTCCCCGTCGGCTTTCACAAACAACGGGGCAAATACGAGTCGGATTCACCGAACGATTCCGCGTCTTAGAGCACCGTATTACTTTCCATCTGTTAGGGAAGTGATACATTTACACTGTACATGAGAGTGTGTGTGTAAGGGTCAGAGGGCGTCCAGGTCTTAGTTGAGACAAAAGACTGCCGTTAGAAGATTCTGGATAGTCGGTTGGCGACAAGCGTGCGTGCAAGACGTTCTTCAGAGTGTAATATAGATGTATAGCTGTTGTGTGTGAAATATAGTCAATTATTTGTATTTCCAAATCCTCGAATTTCCTTAACATGGTAGCAGAGCGTGGTTACCAGTTTTGCAAGATATTTAGTTCGTGGTTACGATCTTGCGAGTGAGTTTTCAGTAAAGAAAAAAAACTTTCAGAGGAAAAAAATATACTTCGAGCACGTAGGAACGCTTGAGTAAGAAAAGGAAAAAAAGAAGAATCAATTAAAATGGAGAGATCGGAAATCATGATACCTATATTCGGTGGTGACGATTATGGAATGTGGAAGCAAAGAATCACGATGTTTCTCAAATATAAGGTATGCGAGGTTGTTACAACTAGAATGAAGAACGAAAGAGACGATGAAGACTGGGACAAAAAGGATTTGAAGGCGATAAATATAATTTATAGTGCAATATCGAACAGACAATTGGAGTATGTTAGGGAAGGAAAAACGGCGTATGATATAATAAAAAGGTTCGATGAAATGTACTTGAAAGAGTCGACGGCACTGCAGATCGTATGCAGAAGGAGATTGGAAAACATAAGACTGGAGAACTACAGTGATTCAGCATCATTCTTTAACGATTTCGAAAAATTAATCAATGAATTAAAAAGTGCGGGCGCACAAGTAAGTGAGAGGGAAAAGCTGAATTACATGCTGAATACGTTACCCGAAGAATACAGCTACATAGCGGACATAATAGACGCATTGAAAGAAGAGAATCAAACGGTAGCGTATGTGAAAAATAAAATAGAGATAGCAGAGAAGAAAAATAAATCCAATCGAGGAGAAAGGCAAACCAACGCCTTTTCTGCAAAAAAGGAAGGATGCTTCAGATGTGGAAGATTAGGACACTTTGCGAGAGAGTGTCAAAATGGCGTCCAAGCGGGAAGCAGTAACGGCTATTGGCATGGGCCAACACGTGGTCGAAACAGAAGAAGAGGAAACAAAGGCAATACGAGCAGAGGACGTGGAAACTTTCATCGTCAATCTACAACCGGCACGGGCGAGCATGGAAACTCAAGAGCAGGCATATGGATAGCAACGGCGCACGCAGCAAACAGCAGTGAGACGAATGAAATAAGTAAGAACGAAATAGTGTGGCTATTAGATAGCGGTTGTACCGATCACATAATTAATGATATAAATTATTTTGATAAATCTATCGACCTAAAAGAACCGGTAAATATATATTTAGGCGATAATAGTCCGATAAAAGCGACAAAAGTTGGGAATGTTATAAGTTATTTTGAAGCATTCGGAAAACAAAATAAAATAAATATGAGGAAAGTATTTTACGCGAAAGAAATGTCCGCAAATTTGATTAGTTTAGGTAAACTAACAGACAATAAGAATACGGTTATTTCCAAAGGAAATATTGCGAAAGTAATAGATGAGGATAATAAACTTACAGCTGTAGCGTTCAAAGAGAATGGGACATATAGAATAAAAAGTATATTGAAAGGGAAGAAGCACTTAGTAAACAGCGCCGAACGTAGTGGTATGAGTAAAAAGGAAAGATGGCATAGGATGCTAGGACACGTAAATTTTAAATATTTAGAGATTTTGGGTAAAGAGCAGCTAGTGACTGGCATACCGAATGAATTTGAAAAGGAACTTTTGAAATGTAGGGTGTGTATAGAAAGCAAAATGCATAACTTACCTTTCAAAAATAATCGAACTAAGGCTAGGGAAATAATGGAAATTATTCATACGGACGTATGTGGTCCCTTTAAGGCTACCGGATTCAATGGAGAAAAATATTTCATTTCATTTATCGATGATTATAATAAAATAGCTAGGATCTATTGTATAAAATCAAAAGATGAGGTCTTTGATTCTTTCGTACAGTTCGTAAATGAAGCCGAAACTTTAACGGGCAAGAGGTTAAAAATATTAAGATGCGATAATAGTAAAGAATATTTAAATAATCGAATTTATAAATTTACTAGGGATAAAGGTATAAGAATAAATAATTGCCCAACATACGTACATGAATTAAACGGGACAGCGGAAAGGTATAATAGAACAGTGATGGACATGGCGCGTTGCTTGTTAGCGGAAGCGAAAGTACATAAAAGGTACTGACCGGAAATAGTTTGTACAGCGGTGTACTTGAAAAATCGAATATCAGCGAATACTATAGAGAGAAAGACACCTTTTGAAATATTCTTCGGGAGTAAACCAAGTGTTAAAAATCTACATCTATATGGAAGTAAAGTTTTTGTAAGAAGGCCAGAACAAAAAAGAGTTTCCAAATGGGACAAGAAGGCAGATATGGGAATTCTATTAGGATATAGTGAAGTAGGATACAGAGTCTTATTAGGTGGGAAAATAACAATAGCTAGACATGTAGAGGTCATAGAGACAGACACTAAATGTATCGGTTTTGAGGAAAATTCATTAGAGGCAGATAGAAATGATAGCGAAGAAAACTATTCATTGGATGGTATGGATAAGGAAGAGTTAGAAGGTAGGGAAGATGAAAATGATAGTAGTACTGAAAGCTCAAACACTACTAGGAGATCTACACGTATTAAGAAAACTCCAGTAAGGTATCCAGAAAAGGAAAATATTTGCGAGATTCATGCAAATTATTGTAAAGTAGATATCCCTCGTACATTTGAGGAGGCGATTTGTTGCGAAAATAATGAAGTTTGGAAACAGGCTATGGATAAGGAAATAGAATGTCTCTATAAGAATAAAACTTGGAAATTGGTAGAAAGGGTAAAAGGCAAAGAAGTATTAGATGTAAAATGGGTTTACACGAAAAAATCAGAGGACAGGTATAAGGCTAGATTAGTGGTAAGGGGATTTCAACAAAGAGACGTAGCCGATGATATATATTCTCCAGTGGCGAGTAATCAGACCTTTAAGATATTGCTATCATATTGTTGTCAAAATGGATTAATAATTGAGCAAATGGATGTAGAAACTGCCTTTTTAAATGGTGAAGTAACCTCGGAGGTATATGTAAATCAACCAAAGGGATATGCGGACGGAACGAATAGAGTTTGTAAATTATCGAAAGCGCTTTATGGGTTAAAAGAAAGTCCGAGGGACTGGTATGAGTGTTTTGGTAAGTATGTGACGAGATTAGGTTTTAAGAAGAACAATATAGAGCTGTGCCTATATACTTATGGAGAGGGAGAAAATGTTGTTCATTTGTTAATATACGTAGACGATTTGTTGATTTGTAGTAAAAACAAAGGGAAGATACAAAGTGTAAAAAGATTATTAACTGATAAATTTGAAATGAAAGATTTAGGTGAAGTAAAAGAATATCTTGGAATAAATATAGAGTATGATTATTTAAAAAATGAAATGAGATTAAGCCAAAAGAAATACATAGAATCATTAGCAAACAAATATAAATTACATAATAGCAAATTGTACTGTACACCTATGGAGACCAACTTAAAAATTGAAAAAGCTGAGATAAATAGAGAGGACATTGGATACAAGAATTTAATTGGCGCATTGCTGTATATTAGTGTAAATACCAGACCCGATATAAGTTATAGTGTGAATTATCTGAGTAGATTTCAAGATTGTTGTAACGAGACACATTTTAAATATGCCTTGCGAATATTGAAATATTTGTACCGGACTAGAGATTTAGGGCTACATTATAAAAGAAATGAAAAGTGCGAAACGATAGATTGTTATGTGGACGCTGATTGGGCAGGAGATCATATAGATAGGAAATCATATAGATAGGATAACCCTGTAAAAATCTATGAGGATAACTCTGGCGTTATGAGTATAGCAAAATACGGAACTTTTACAAAAAATTCTAAACACATTGAAGTTCATTACCACTACGTTCACGAGTACGTAAAGGAAACTAAGATAAACATAATAAAAGTAAGTACAGAAGAAAACACTGCGGATATTTTTACGAAGGCACTGTGTAGAGAGAAATTTGAAAGGTTTAGGTCATGGATGAATGTAAAATAAGAGAAATGTAAATAAAGCGATAAATGTTAAATATTTTGTTAATTCGACAAGTATGTAAATAAAATTAAGTGTACAGTATAAATGTAAGGAGGCGTGATAGGGAAGTGATACATTTACACTGTACATGAGAGTGTGTGTGTAAGGGTCAGAGGGCGTCCAGGTCTTAGTTGAGACAAAAGACTGCCGTTAGAAGATTCTGGATAATCGGTTGGCGACAAGCGTGCGCGCAAGACGTTCTTCAGAGTGTAATATAGATGTATAGCTGTTGTGTGTGAAATATAGTCAATTATTTGTATTTCCAAATCCTCGAATTTCCTTAACACCATCCTACGCAAACATGTCTCCTGCAACAAACGCCTACTTTTCTCCCGTAAATATAGATCGAGCACAAGTCGTGCATTTGCATTGGGTGAGGGGGGAGGGGCGGATATTTTCTACGCTTACTTCTCCGACTGGTCGAATACACGTAGGGACGCGAACGTTCAATCTCCGACACCTTTATGATTTCCGTTGGACTCCCGTCTTCGTTCGTCCGATAGATAACTACGAAATCTTCTTATAGATATAAAAAAATATTTTTAAAATCAACAACGAACGAAAGCGAACGTCCCGTCTCGACCTACGACGGAGTTTTTCGGATCTGGTCCTCCGAGACTGGCGTCGCGTATAGTTCGTAGAATTATCCGTTAACGTTTAACTTTAACCAATAGGGGAATCGAACGTTCGAAAGAAAAATATGGGCCGTGAAAGGCCGAACAATTTGTGCGTTTTCGCGCTTCGTTTAACGCGAGGCAGAGTTGGCTTTCGTATACGATAATCGAAGGGTGCCGGTGCTCGTGGAAACTGGCGGATATTGCAAAGCCCGTCACGTACGCGAGGATTAAGAAGCGTTTGCCGGAAGAATTTGCCTGGGAAAATTCGAGAAGAACGTCGAACCGGAACATTCGTTTCGCAACTATCCTTCCTGTATAATGTTTGAAAAATACAGGGACGAATAGCGTCGTCGAAAGTGCATGAATAATTCATTCGAATACTGGAAAAATAAGTAACAGTGTACCACTAGGGGAGATGGTGCGCCGGTTGTCGGAATATCGGAGGAAAAAATATGTTCCTGCTGTGAGCTAGTCGCTTCGATGGACGAATAACGCGTTATTTAACAATAGTTTTTGTACTCCGCGTGTGTCTCGTGGCTAATTCGGAACTCCGATTCGGAGTGCTTCGATATCGAACGATTAGCTGCATATTAATGAAATAACGTAGCAGTTAAATAAAGAACGCGGACAGCCGAGAAGAAATCGCGAGCGGTCGATCGATTTACCTCTCGGAGTTACCGCTGTCTAGCGGCCGTTGTTTCTTTTCTTCGATCGACGGACAGACGCTGTCGCGGTTAGAAAAAAGGCGAGCCTCGTTTACTTCGCTCGTTCGTTCGTTTCTCCCTTTCGATCGCTGGCTCGCGCGTATACCGCACGAAACGAAGAGACCGAGGAATCCTAGACGAGCCGTTAATGCCGTTATCGACGAACCTGCCGGCAATTCGTCTTTGTTCGTTGCGTCGATGCGGCCACGTTTTCGCTCCGTTTTCCCTTGGCTGCAGTCACGCCGCGCCATCCTCTCCACAGTCCGCGTAATCTTTCTGCGTGCGCTCTAAGCACGCTGTCGACAGACCTGCCGACCTCCTCGCCGTTCGACGATTCGCTTATTTATTACCCGATCCCAGGCCAGTTTCCGCTGCTTCTCATTGAAACAGCAGTAAATTTCGCAACGATAGAATTTACCGTCGAGTTCTTTTCGGTTCCATCGAAATATACGGAGCTACCACGCTTTCGAAACCGACAAAGAAACTCGCGGGAGGAGCTCTTGTCGGTGTTTCGCTTCCCTGGAAATTTACGGAACGCGTATAAATTTTCCAGCTAATTTCTCTTAAAACGTACAAAACAATTACGTTTGGAGGAAAGAAACTGGAACTCTGGCTGGTTTCTTACCAAGC
>NW_022884783.1:0-22277 GCF_011952205.1 Bombus bifarius | reverse complement strand
TTTCCCCATTTTCATGATTATCGTGATTTTTGTATAAATATATTTTTTAAGATACTAATAATTAGGTACTTATAAATTAGTATTATCAATTATTTTGCATTTATAATTCCGCCTCTAGTATAAGTGTTAATTGAAAACTAACTTTATGTTTCAAAAAGTACTAGCAAAGTCGTTGAGTAACAAGCCACTGATGCTAACACAAATAACATTGTCGTAATTAAATATTTCTAAATATTCATTTTTCATTTTGAACCTGTAGAAACAATTTATTATATATACTGTTAGCTAAGTAATTGCATATTTAATTAAGTCGAAATATAAAACTTAGTTATTTTGATAATTTAGAAAATAAAAAACTGACAAACATTTCAATTTAATTTATGGTTGGAACAAAAGACAGTTATTTTTCATTAATTGAAATATTGCAATGCAGAGTACTTTCCAAAATACGCCGAGAGTATTCCTGATGATGAAACGAGCGTTGCTTCATCGAACGCAGCTAAAGAAAACAACATCTATGTAGTTGGTGGTACGATGCCTGAAATAGAGGGCGATAATTTGTACAATACCTGTACTATTTGGGGTCCCGATGGAACGTTGATAGCAAAACACCGAAAGGTAAGTAATATATTCCTTTATGGCTTTGAATTTGAAAATATTGGGGCGAAGAAAGTGACTCTATCTAGGAATAATTTAGGAATATACATATGTACATACGTATACTATAACCAATTCTATAATTTACGGTTTATAAAATACGTTATGATACGGGAAACGCCCATTTTTGTTGTAATGTGTTTGTTGTTGTATAAATTTTTCACATATTTAAAATATTATTATACTTATTTTTTCTCCTTTTTAAACATTATTAAATGATAAGATTTTTTAATAAAAGAAAGTGATAAAAACGCTGTCAGTTATTAAATAAAAAGTAATTAAAGTTTAGGAGTTGGTAACTTTGATATTAAATTACAAAAGTTGCAGCAATAGAATTAGCGACTACATTTTTATGTTATTAGGTACATCTATTCGACATCGACATTCCTAATAAGATTACTTTTCGAGAGAGTGATTCACTCAGTCCTGGTAACTCCCTAACGACGTTCGATGTGGAGGGCTGCAAAATAGGTATTGGCATTTGCTATGATACTAGATTCGAGGAAATGGCACGCATTTATCGGAACAAAGGTACAGTAACTGAATCGATCAATACTTAACTAGCAAAAAATTAAATATCTTTCTTAAATATATTCTATATAAAATTAATATAATCTGTAACTCTGTATAAAAAGAAGCTTAATTTAAAAAACCAGTATATTTGCTGAAAATGAAACAAATAAAAGAATTAAAAGCACAATAAGAGGACTGTCCTCGCATATTCAGAAATGATGGAATGTGAACCGTGCAACTACGAAGTTAATTGGTATTCGGTGGCTTCATATTTCCTGCTTCTCTGAGTTAGGTTGCCAAATGCTGATATATCCAGCGGCATTCAATATGACCACTGGACCACTGCACTGGTCATTACTTCAGCGTTTCAGAGCGAATGATAATCAATTATACGTTGCCTGCATATCACCGGCTCGTGTTCCTTAAGCAAGTTACGTCGCATGGGGACATACACAGTTGACCAATCCCTGGGGAAAGATTCTTTACGATTTGGAAACTCAAGAGAATATGGCAGTCACCGATATCGGTAATTTACAGCTTAAAATTAAAAGCGAGAGATCCATGATGTAATTAATTTTTAGTCTCGTTAATTTATCGATTTAGCCATCTTCCTCTGTATTTGTTGAATTTATTAGTAAGCATTACTTATTACTTCGTATGTTTCTTTTTTCTATCAGATCTAAAAGTTGTTGAGGAAGTAAGGGCTCAGATACCTACATTTTCTCAGAGACGTACAGATTTGTACGACACTGTCTGTAAGAAGGAGTAACTCTACACTAAAACAGAAATGTTTTTTTATAATATTTCTACTACGATATCCTTTTTCTGTGAATTATTACTAATTTCTTATCATTTGTACTACATGAATGACTCAATTAAGAAAACCAAAACGTTATAAATAATAATCTGTATATCTTGTGTATCAACATGTAATTGGATATTATAATAATATAGGATAATAATATAGGAGAATAATAATATAGAAAAAAATACATGCTTTTAAACACCTTTAATATCGATCACATAAATTGTTATAATTCACAATGATTACGCATACATAAAAGACCCCTTGATAGTAAAATTTACGATCAAAAGGCAATTACGTATCGTTTAACAACATTTAATTTATAACACCTTTTAAACATTTAGACAGATTAACACATAACACTTCTTATATATAAACATCAATTCGAAGTTATCAGCTTGGAGAAATTGGTCGATTAATACCTGTAGATTGTCTGTCTCGATGAAAGACTTAAAGAGGTCGTTTTACTAATTACAATAAGTAATTTCGACTTCTTTGCGCTCTCTTTTAACGCATTCGAGACCGAAAGAAATTCATATCAGTCAGTAGGCAAGGGTATAATATACATATTTTATATATAACTTATGTAGTAATGTATATATCATGTTAATTTCATATTTTTTTCAATATAGAATTATTATACATATATATAATAATATAATATATATATATAATAAATAATATAATATATATATATATATAACTGTACATAATACATTATAGAATAACATAGTATATAATTTTATATTTTAAAAATATGAGGCATACTATTTAAGATTGTCATCGATTTAAAATCAAAGTATGAAAAGGATACCCTGGAGAGAGTAAAACACAGAATCATTCCAACTAAACATTCAGATCGTACCGACACCTAGGTATCGTCTTACAATTAAATCTCGGTCTCGAATGGATTAAAATGAAATTCATACTTGCAGCTTCAACATCTTCAATATCGAGGAGATTCAAACTTTACAAATAAAAGCGGCCTGTTCCCCTTTCCACGACAGACTCTCATACCATATCCGCTCTTATCCAGGCTTTTACTTGAAACCAGCAATGCGTTCATTTACAATTTAAATTTACCCGGACCATCCATTGAATCGTCAGCCCTTTATAAATATATAATGAACCCAGAACATGTGCCTGTGCCCCTGGTATCGATGTTCGGCTTGTGATGTTCGTACCGGAACCTTCGCACAATTTCAATTTGTCACGCGTGAACATCGATTCTTCCAAGGGTCACAGCTTTATGCGGCTAAATCCTTTAGAACGATTAAAATGATACTAATGATATGGTATTTTTTACAAAGATTTAACATATCCATAAAATAGGAAGTTTCGTGCTCTCCTATTTTATATTAATTATAAATTAATAAGTTTTATATGTGTTATTTATAGATCTAATAAATTTTGTATTGGTTTACAGCAGGTGCTCCGGGTATAAACAGACGACAAACGAACAAATAGAAATTCAAACTATTGTCGTTGTTTAACTCGCATGGGACTATAAGCTCGAATTGGACTTAAACGTTACGATCGTCGAGAATAATTACTATATGTACCCTGTACGACGGGCAGAGAATCTTAAGTTATTAACGGCAATTCCTTTGTGCATAATTCAGGTTTATTAACAACCTGTAATGGATAATCATCGATGAACTCTTTTTGAATAAAGTTCACATTTATAAAGCAAACACTATAAAATACGACAGGACAATTGTAATCGATAAATAACATTTTATTAGGATATTATAAGAAGCTAAGATATCGAGGTACATTAAAATTGAGTCCGCTGCAACCCTCATGACATTTAAAATCCTACGCGTATATTGAGTAAAGTTGTTATATTAAATATAATCATATTAAATACAAGCTCGTCCGCTGGATTCCCAAATTATTTGGTTAAATACTTTGAATACGAGAATACCGAGTGTTAACAGTAGTAAATCCTCTGTATGGTATGTTTACTTTGCTATCTTGAATAGGTAAATAACATTTCACTTTAACGCATTTAACCAATATTAACATTTAACATTTAACCAATATTATACGCATATGCACATAATGTTACTGTTACATATTGTTGAGGTTATTCGGTGTGTAAACAGAGAAAACACGTGGATAAATTGTAAGGTAGAAAATATATTTAAATAGAAGTGTAATAAGTAAAAATACAATTTGAGCTGGTCCAGATCCGCACGCTAGCTGTGTTACCTAATAACTGAAAAAACCCCGAAGCCAACGTCGCCTGTCTACTGTTTATGGCCTGACTTCGTCGCAGTCTTTTGTCTACGCGCTGTCGATGGCTTCAGTGCTTGAGAAAACTAAAAAGGCCAGATGTAGAGTTTTCTTAGAAGTGGTAATCACTTCAACACCCTCCCTAAAACTCTACATCCCTACAAACAATTATCTCAAATTTACAAATTATCTCTTAATATTTTCTAACTCTTGTCGTAAATATCTGAAAATTAATTTGTCAATGCCTTCTCAAGTACATTTGCCAGCCGCCTTTCTCTTTTCCATACAAATTAATTTATTACACAAAAAAACTAGAAGACTAAACAGATCATGTAGAGTTTTTCCTCTTTTTTTTTGAGAAGTAATAATCACTTCGACACCCTCCCTAAAAACTCTACATGTTTACAAACAATTACCTCTTAATATCTTTTTTACTTTTCAAACCTAACTTTTTCCTTAAATATTCAAATCTCGGTTTTGGCAACGCCTTTGTACATATATCTGCCAACTGCTCTTCGCTTGTTACATACGTTATATCAATTTCGCCTCTATTGTATAAATCTCGCAAGAAATGATATCTTACGTCAATATGCTTACTTCTTTGATGGAATTCTGGATTCTTAATTAATTTCACGGCACTAGTATTGTCTACACATAGCATATACTTAAGGATCTCTAATTTACATTCAAGAAATATTTTCTTTAGCCACATAATTTCTTTCGCTCCTGAGGCTGCACTGACATATTCAGCTTCGGTCGTAGATAGAGCTATACATTGTTGTCGCTTACATTGCCATGTGATGGCCGCATTCGCATACTTACATACAACGCCTGATGTCGACTTTCTTGTTTCTTTGTCGCCTGCATAGTCAGCGTCGCTAAAGGTTTCGAGACTGCTTGCTTTTGTATATAAGAGTCCCATGTCTGCGGTCCCTTTTATGTAGCGCAAAATTCGTTTGACTAATTTCCATTGATACTGGTTTGGATTCTCTAAGTGTCTCGCCGCTATATTTATTGCAAAACTAATATCTGGCCTACTTACGGTTTGTAAAAATATTAAGTTCCCTACGGCTTCTCTGTATGGTGCGTTACAATCATTATCGCCTATGTTACTTTCGTTCCAATTAGTCTCGATAGGTGTAGAAACACTGTTTGCCTCATTCATATTAAATTTTTCCAATATGTTTTCGATATACCTACTCTGATGAATGAATATTGAACCATCTTCTAATCTATTAATTTCAAGTCCAAGAAAACTCTTTACTTCTTTCGAACTCGTAATTTTGAATTCTTTATTTAAATCATCGAAGAATTTATCAATTAAAGATTCGTCTGAAGCTGCTACCAGTCCATCGTCTACGTATATGGTCATCAACATTAATTTGTCGTCTTCTGTATAAATATAAAAACAAGGATCTGCGTTACTCTGATAAAATTTTAAGTTCGAGATAAATTTTGTGAAACATTCCGTCCAACATCTTGGAGACTGCTTTAAGCCATATAGGCTTTTTAGCAATTTACAAACCCGATTTGTACCATCATCATAACCTTTAGGTTGTTTCATATAAATATCTTCTTTCAGACTTCCATATAAGAATGCGGTTTTAATGTCGAACTGTCCGAGGTGTAAATTATTTTTGGCTGCAATACTGAGCATTAATCTAATTGTGTCAAACCGAGCAACGGGACTATATGTTTCCTTATAATCTATGCCTTCTTTCTGTGAACACCCTTTTATTACAAGTCGCGCTTTGTATCGTTCCGAGTTGTCCGGATTTAGCTTTATCGTTAAAACCCACCTATTGCTAAGTACCTTCTGATCTTTAGGTTTTTCTACAAGTATCCACGTCTTATTTTCATGGTGCGATTTCATTTCATCATTCATAGCTGTTTCCCATAACTCTTTCTTTTCGGATCTCATCGCTTCGTTAAAATCCACCGGTAATTTTTCCGCTACGTACGTTACTGGGTTACCATAAAAATCGTTTCGTTTGATCTTATCTCTATCTCTCAATTGTCTCACATTGTCGCTAGTTCCATGAGGTTGTTTTTCATGTTCACTCTCTGCACTTTCATACGTACATGCTCTATCGCTCTGCGCACTCACATCTTCGCGCTCGATAATTTTCGGTAAACTTAATTTTACGAATTTCGCATTTTCTAGTTCAGGCTTAAATATTACGTCACGGCTTAATATTACATTTTTTACTGTTGGCACGTACACTCGATACCCTCGTCCGTTATCTAAATAGCCTACCAAATATCCTTTGTTAGCCTTTTTGTCAAGTTTTGTCCTTTTCTCCGCAGGTATGTGAGCAAAGCACTCAGTACCGAAAACCCTAAACTTTTCTAAATTCGGCGGTTTCCCGTACCACAGTTCATATGGTGTTTTCTTATCTTGTCTTGTCGGTCCCGTCTTATTTATGACATGTACTGCTGTGTTCATGGCTTCGGCCCATAAGAACAGCGGTAGATTTGGTTTCGAATATAGCATCGACCGACCTGCCTCTACTATTGTTCTATTTTCCCTTTCTGCGACACCATTCTGTTCAGGAGTGTATGGGACGTTAATCGTGTGCCTAATTCCCTGACTTCTTAAAAATTCTTTGACTTCTTTATTTTGGAATTCTTTCCCTCCATCACTATGAATTTCTTTAATTTTATCCTTAAATTGATTTTCAACTTCTAGGCAAAAGGTTTTTAGTTTTTCAATTACTTCTGACTTACGTCGTAAGAAGTAAATCTTTGTGAATTTTGAAAAATCATCTTTAAATGTCAGAAAATACAGTTTCTTGCCTAATGACTCGACTTCCATAGGTCCATATACATCCGTATAAATAATTTCGCGAGGTTTAGTCGCCCGATTGATTTTCTCGTGAAAACTCGATCTATGCTGTTTCCCGTACGCGCAACCTTCACAGAAAAAGTTATTATCCTCTACAACTTTCATATTTGAATTCTTTAAGAATTCTTTAACATGTCTGATGTTCTGATGACATAGCCGTTCGTGCCATAACTGCAATGTGTCCGCGTTTGACTCCGCTCTATTGCTAAAATTACAAACTGACGGTATGATAACTCGCATATCTACTTTATACAAATTTCCGATAACAGAACCTCTTGCTATTATTTTCTGATTTTGTAAAAATATGCAATTGGTCCCTTCCTTTGAAATACAAAAATCTATGCCCCTTCTTGCGACAGATCTAATCGAAAACAGATTTCTTTTCATACCTGGTACGTATAGAACATCGTTCATTGTACATGTTACCCATTTGCCGTCCACAAAAGTCTCTACTCTGATTTTTCCTTTGCCGCACGCATCCATGAACGTACCATCGCCGATCTCTATCTTCACCGTGTTATCGAATTCTTCGAAAACGCTGAACCATTCCCGTCGTCCTGTCATGTGATCCGTAGCTCCTGAGTCGATTATCCAAACATCAGGGTTTGCCGTTTGTATCGCTGAGGTACTTCCTAATAGACCAATTCCGCTGTGATCCCGATTTTGGTTTCTAGGTTCCTGGTTGTCTCTACTGTTGCTTCTTTTGTTATTTTTAAAACAGTTTTTGCTGGTGTGGCCTTTCCTTTTGCATATAAAGCATCTAAAGCAATCCTTCTTTAGATGGCCAACTTTTCCACAGTTAAAGCAACTTGGTCCTTGTTTCTCGTATTCGCGTTTACTTGACTGCTTCTGCTGTTCCCTTTTATAATTATTACCTTTTGTTACCAGTGCCACCGGTGTTTCCTGGTCGTCCTTCTTCCATCTAATTTCTTCCGTCATCAGCCTGGTACTAAGCCTGTCTAAGGTCTTCTTTTCTTCTTCCACGGAATCCCACGCACTGTGAAAATGATCGAATTTGTTTGGTAACACCGATAAAATGCGTGTTATCAGCATTTTCTCGCCAATTTCACTCCCAAGGGCTTTCATCTTCGCCGCTATGAGTTCCAACTTTGATAGGTTGTAAGAGACATTTTCAGATTCTTCCCATTTAAAATCGAAGAACTGCTTCTGGACCATATTTAAATTCTCATCCGACTTCATGTCATATACTGTATTCAGCTTTTTCCACATTTCATGTGCTGTCGTGCAACATAAAAGAAGATCCAACGGTTTCTTTCCTACTGAGGTCACGATTAATTTTCTCGCTAATCGATCTGCTTTCAAAAATCTTCCACGAGCGATTTCTTTCTCCGCGCTGTTACCTGGATGACACAAATTCCCTTCACACACGTTGATCAGGTCGTCATCTTCCTCCAAAAGTGTACGCATAACAAAACGCCACTGGAGCCAATTTTCTTCGCCGCGTAACATCTCGATCTTCGCACTTGCTGATTCCATTTTAGCACTATCCCTTATTTTACTAAGCACAACACTTTAACAATTTCTTCACTTCACGTTGCTACCTTGCAATTTACAGCCCTGGGCCCATAACCTGTTGAGGTTATTCGGTGTGTAAACAGAGAAAACACGTGGATAAATTGTAAGGTAGAAAATATATTTAAATAGAAGTGTAATAAGTAAAAATACAATTTGAGCTGGTCCAGATCCGCACGCTAGCTGTGTTACCTAATAACTGAAAAAACCCCGAAGCCAACGTCGCCTGTCTACTGTTTATGGCCTGACTTCGTCGCAGTCTTTTGTCTACGCGCTGTCGATGGCTTCAGTGCTTGAGAAAACTAAAAAGGCCAGATGTAGAGTTTTCTTAGAAGTGGTAATCACTTCAACACATATAATGATATATACGTAGATATACACGTTAATTAAATCCTCTATATGGTATTTTTATATCAGTATCGTAAACATTGTAAACCGGAAATCTTTTATTACACACGTACATATACAGTCAATATTATTGTTACATATAGTGATACATACGTTGATCCACACATTAATTAAATCCTCTATATAGTATTTTTACTTTGCTATCTTGAATAGATAAATAATCTCGAATATAGACATACAGGTACACTTACGTTGATATACACCTTTGTACAAGGTGTCAAAAAATTTTTTATCACGGCGTTTTTTTAAGACGATTTTATAGCTTCGAAATTGATCTTGACACGATTTTCAATGTCAAATTATTTTTCTATTGCATCATGTGATACTCATTAGGAGGAACAAAACTTCTGTTTTCTTAGAAAAAATGTTTGAAATTTCATTAATTCCTAGATTGATTTTATTTATACTTTAAGGTCAGATATGACATCAAATAATGTCAATACTAATATCTGTTTATTTGTCAATTTACAGCATCTGAAAAACAAGACATCTTCGAGACAGCGTGGGTTTTCTTTCCAACTTTCTTAACTTTCAACAATAAAATTTTCGTCAAACGATACAATCTATCCAACAAAGTTCTTGTACACAGCCAATCTCGTAAGAACATAGATCTTCTTCAAGTATTATTCTTCACAATGCTTCGTGTGGAATTTCTACTTGACGAGTTATTATTAAACGATTAAAAGCTTATTATTATGCGATAATGTAATATCGTAGAATAGCTTTGATTGGAGATCGGCTGAAATTAGAAAACACCGTGTACGCCGTCTTTTTGTGGTTTGTTTACATCCAAGAGCGCCTAGTAACAGTGACGCGAGAAAAGATAAGCAGCGTCAAAACAGAAGTACGGTTTCATATTTCAAGGAGTGGCAATCGAGAGGCCAGAGTATGTGAGCCGAAAAGTGTGTGTGTGTGTGTGTGTGCAAGACCGAGCAGGAATGCATTGGCGAGGTTCAGAGTTGATCGAGACGGCGAAGCATAGAGTCGTTAGAATTGAGTTGCGAGTGTTGTCGAGTGTTAGAGTTGCTAGTGAGAGAGAGAGAGTTACCAAATAGTTGTCAAGTTATTTGATGTAAATACGAGCGTTGCATTTAGTTTTCCTGTTAATCAAACATCGTTTCTCTGTCTAACTAATATCTGTATTTTCAATCCATTATTAATAAATTATAATTAATCGGATAAAATTACACCTTTAATATATTCCGATATTACAATAACTTACCTTTTTCTACGTCAATGGACACGAAAGACGTTGAGTGAGGAATTAGAACAAGTGTGGATCGTTGGAAACCACTATGCTGCGGTCTACCATTCGTTTTACCCTACATATACCACGGAACAAAGGGTAATTTTCACCGGCTTGGCTATGGCTACTGGTGTGGATCCAAGTATTCGGGCCATACTAGACGCTATGCAGAAGCAGAACGAAATCAAGTTAAGAAAACTGTTAAAGGAGACTATTAAAGCAGCGACTAGTCGGAGTTATCAGGGTAGTTTAGTTTCTAATAATTTGAACAAAAGCTTGGAGAAAACAGACGTTACTGTAGGAAATGAAGAAATGGTTTTGAAAGAATTTTCAAAAGAATTGCAGTCTAATGTAGAAAATTCTTATGAAAAGAAAGTATCAATTGACACCGCTTCACAGGATTATATTTTCATTAAAACAGACTTAATGTTTGATGTCAATAGCTCAACAGAATACCAGAAAGAGTCTGTGAAACGAAGGAAAGAAGATATTGCAGTATTGTATAATGATTTGTCACCATCTTCGTCACAAGATACTCAAAATTTACAAGAATGGTTTGACAAAAAAAGTAAAAGTTTAGGAGAAGCAGAAAAAGATCATAACAAGAAGGATAATATTTCAATGAAAAATATTTTGGACGGCGATACAAATAAAGAAAACCAAATTGAAACGAAGGAATTAGAAGCAGTTAGTAAATCAACTGCTGAAAATGATACAAAATCAATAGACAACGTTGAACAAAATATATCATTAGAATCCATACAAAAAGCAAGAGATAATGCTTACAATAATGAACATTTGCTTATAGAAGAAGACCAAATGATGACAGCGAAAAATGCGTGTGACACTACAGAATCAAAAACTTCAGCAGATCTTATGTCGAGAAATTTAGATGCTAATACACAAGAGAAGTCTTTAGAGAATAAAGATGACAAGAATCCATCTCCATCTATGTTAGATAGTAGTAAACGGAGCAGTCGTTATAATGTTGCTGCAAAGCCTGCTACTTCGCCAAAATTTGAAGAAATTGTTTATAATCAAACCAGACAATCAAACACAAATAAAATTTTGCGAAGCGCTTTAAAGACGAAATTAATCGAAGACAAGTCTGAAATAATTAATAAACAAAAGGCATCGGAAAATGTAGAAAATAAATTTGCCAAAGAAGAAAAGAGAGGTGTTAAACAAAAATCAATTTCAGATAATGAAAACGAAACAACTGATACTCGTCAACGAAGGGAAGTTCTTTTAACGAACACAGCTAGTGATAGCGATAGGTATAAATCTGTAGAAAATGATAATGCAGTAACGGGTGTAATAATAGCAACTGATGAAGCGAAACATAGAGGCAGACCTAGGAGATCGGATAAAGTCGAAGTTAAAGAAGATGAAAATACAAGTGTAAATTCCGACCAATTGCGGGGAGACGTAACCGCGAGGAGAGACGTCAACGGGGGTCGTAAATCCCCGTTACGATTATAACAATCGACACCACGAATTGATCGATCCCCTGATTTCCGTTGAGATAATAGGGGTGATTGAGTTTGTATAACACTGTGATTCACTGAATTATAAATTATATATTTCCAACACTTAGATTACACTGACGTAGAGAAATAAATAGTTAACAACTTGTCGCACGAAGATGTGATAGATATGTACGCTAGAGCAGGGCTCTTATAATGGAAATTAATGTATTAATGGACTTAGCACTATAATATATTTAGGAGAGAAGATGTATGTTCGACAACACCGAGAACCGACAAAAGATTTTCGTGAAGTATGCGACTCTCGCGCTATGTGTAAACTGCCGCGTTAGGCGTTAGTTTTTAGACTGACTGTCGCTCTTTTTCTAATACAGAAGAACAGTTCGGTGTGGGTGTGCCCCTGTGCCTAAAGAACGCGGATTCGTTGTTCCCACTTTCGTTAGGAAAAGTGAGGGTAACGAACCGCGGTGTCGATGGTCATGACCTGCACTACTGCTCGAAGGGATGAGTAGGAAGTCTCCTACCATCGTGGTGGATAGATGACTGTGTGCGTGAGGAAAACATAGCTTGTTTTATTAGAGGGCTATTCGGATTTTCCTAATGGGTGCATACCCGCTTTCTCCGTGTTTTAAGTACGCCTAATAAACCCAAGGACCTCTCTAAAAACCGACTGTGTTTCGAGAATATTTTTAAGCTTTAGAAATTCTTCAAGACAAACGGATTGAAGACACATGGCGAAACAATACAGGGAAGTGAAAGTTATGGTGGGTCCTTAGGTTTATTGAGGGTCGAAGTGACGTTACGCAGGCCGGTTGTTGTCCGGTGGCGCGAGCTGGCGCGGGCTGGCGTGCAGATGTTTTAGGCGGCGTAACAACAAGGAAGATCCTAGAAAATGAGAAGGGTGGATTAGAAGAACGAAGAAAACTCGAAGAAGATACAGAGACAGAAGTCAATTCAAAAGGTATATTAAATAATAAGTGCGATTTACTTGATACCGAAAGAGCTATTGAAATTAATGATACGGTTCAAGATATTAAATTCACTGAAGGTAGAAGCCGCACTCAAAATGATATGGAAGATGTAGTAGAAGTTTCACAAGAATTATCTAATAAAAGTAAGTTATCAGAAATAAGGATTGCACTTAACAAAATTGAATATACAAAAACTATTTTACGGAATAAAAAGAATTCATTAGAAAGAGAAAGAGGAGTAAGGAAAAGAAGAAAATGTACAGACAGAAATTATTTCAAAAAATATATCAGATGATAAATGTGATTTGCTTTAGAAAAAAAAAAAAAAATATTATCCACAAACTACATTAGGAATTTATCTATTTTAGTGGGGACAAAGAGAAAGGATAGAGGAGTTGATCAATAGACTGTGGATTTTGAAGCGTTTATGAAAAACTTACAATTTTAATAAAATATTCAATGTAAAGTCTTTGTTATAATATTCAGATAGATAGATGAAAAAAACTGAATTTGCATAATTACTCATGGCTTATTGATCAATCATGCGACTCGTTCAGAGGTAACTCGAGTTGTAAAGGCGACAATTTATTAAAAATGGTATATCTGACGTACGATGCATTTGCTCATGTTAAACTATTTAAATAAGTATAAAAATCACGCGAAAAAAAAAATCTACTGAAAATAATGTTGAACTAGTTAATAATAATAAATCATATAGTGAAACACAAACCTTAAATCAAGATTTTAAGTTCAAAAAAAAAAAGAAAAAAAAAGAAGAAAGAAGTTGATAAAATGACAGCAACATGTAGCAGCAGGCGAGAGAAAATAAGCCAAATTTCTAAAAGAAGAAACGATGCTCAAGAACTCGGAATTTCTCGAGTGGATATGCTAAACAACGAATTTAATGAACAGTTGAAAGAACGTGAAACAGCAATAGAAGACTTACATCAAATGTTAAAGCATCAATCGGAAATTCATAAAGTTACCTTAAATGAAGCAAGTTTGAAAATAGGAGAACTGCAGAGTGCAGTGTATCAATGTGCACTAAAAATGCAAGCGACGTGACGATTACTTTTAGAACACCACAAGCACCACGAAAACACAATCAAGACCAAACAAGATCAAGTTCAAAAGTGAAGTTACGTGAGCTTATTACTGCTAACGACCAAAAATTGAATTACGATCCCGAGCATCAACTCGCTGATCTTCAAGTAGAATGTTCCGACAAAGACAGGACGACACAAGAGTTCGAGAAGCACATAGAGGACATGAAGGAGGAAGTGCAAAAATTAGAATTGCAACTCGACGAGTTACAAAAAAAAGAAAAACACACACGCACGTAAAAAGAGTTCAATCTTTTGGAATACAAATTGAAGAACTAACAATAAAATTAGAAGAAATAACACAGAAGAAATAAGTCACAAATATGAAATTGCCTGATGGCTGATGTTGATCGTTGACGTTTATAATGAAAGAATTTCGTCAACGGCGCCATCTGGATCCTTGTTGAAAAATTAAAATAGCCGCAACAGCACCATTCAGCTCATTACCCAGAGTAGCTCTTGTTGCTGAGTCGTGGAGGAATTCTTATCATCAACGACATAAACTATACCAGTTCCGGTAACGTTCTTCAGATGGTCCAGGCACTCGAACTCGCAACATCGCTCTCCAACACGGAATTTCTTGCATGTCTGTAGTAAAAAGAAATCGATCAATTGTACAGATCAATCGTCACTCGACTGCTCGAGAATTCAGATCATCCAGAGAATAGAATAGAGACGTGGAAAAATGTAGTGCGATCATCGCAGTGGGAGGAAATAGGGGGATAGGGACCAAAAGAATGAACGAGATGTTAAGGACAACTGACGATAAGTTCTTCTTTTGTCGAGAATTGCATGTTTGTGAATGGTTTGTGGGTGGTTAGGTGGAGAGAATTGAAGAGTTTTGAGGTGACTGGAAGAGTGTTTTGGGCAAGGTAGATTGCAGAATGGTTGCGGTAGCATTGTGTTAATTATGGGTTTGTACATGTAATCTTTGTATGTATCACTACATACAACCTAACGTATATTTTTAATAATACATCAGAGTTTTAGTTATTTCATAGCTATGAATTTTATACTCTACAATCTTGACGTTTTATTTCACAGAAGCGTTTGAATATCCATAAAAATTAAATGAACCAATGTATTCATTATCTTATAGAGAAGATATATTATTTTTAATTATGTTCCAATTATTTATCATGATCCTGATTTCCTTATTCTGAAAATTTGAAAGAAAGTTTTGTAGTTTGATACTTTCAGCGACAAAGGGTCAATATTGCTTTAGTATATTTCGTCACATATACATGTATATCTATATGTCGGAGATGAAAGGACATCGGAACCTTTGGATAGCCCCGCAACATTGCAATCTAAAGTCTACTATAACTGTAACTAAACTATTGTAGTTATTCAATCCGATTGTAATTGTTCGAGATTAGTGACGGTGAGCTTTGGCTCGAGGTGACAGTCTGTCGCCCAACGTAGCCGCGGTCAAGGGATGAACGCTTTGCCTAACAAAGGTATGGAGTAATTCTATAGCTCTCCTTAAAAGAAATATTCGTGGCGACACGCGACAGTAAACATTCCAACGGTTTCTGTCCCGTGGCTCGCCACACGCAGACCCTATTCTTCGAGTAAGATGATTGCCAGATGTCGATGCGTCTCCGCAGTACATGTTCGGCTAGCCCGAGGGCCCGTTATAAATCTTAAGGTTTAGTTAACTAAAGTCCTTCAAACAGACGAACAGTCTTTGTCCCAACTACGGGAAGATAGGGGAGACATATTTTTCAACGAGCGGCGTCTTCCACTAGCAACTTTCCCTCGAGGGCGGCTAGCATCTTTTTCTAACCACCGATATGGAGATTGACCAATTAGCAACGCCAATTTCCCTTACTTTCTGAACGAAGGCTTTTCTCGACGAATCCGATGATCTCGTGTCCTTAGACACACCCCATTATAGTTTTCCTCTGTGGCATGATCGGGACGGGAAAGGCATTCTCGCTCGCGATCTCATCGATGAAAAGAGTAACATCTTCGCGATCAGTGGTTATTTCACGTTTTAACCAGACTTAGACTTTGTGAGTACGTTCATCTATCATCCCGTCGACCGCGGATTCGCTATTGAACCTAGGATCATTGTCATTAGTTTCTCGAGTACCTAACTACCACGGTTACTTGTCCGGTTCTATAATAATCGTATTTGCACTAGTCAATGTCTTCTCTATTGCATAACGACAACGTGTAACCCAAAGGAAGATTTGTTTCACGCCCCTAACCCTAATTCTAATGTAAACCCGACATATATATATATAGAAAGAAAATTTTTATATTTATATGTATTATTATTATTTTTTTTTTATTGTTAAAACCTTGTTTTATTTTAGGTTTTATGTACGTGTTATCGGTAAAAATAAATATCATGAATGCTACTTGAGTTATAATTATATAGATATATGCATACGTACTGGTAAGTAGTATGAATGAGATTTGTTTTATTGTTATAAATATATAAATATATATTATCGATAGGAATAAATATTACAAGTGTACCTTGTCTTCGAGTATATATATATGTGCGTGCAATGGTAAATACGACGACTCAATTTTATGAGTCACTTGCATTATCAATGAAAGTGAATGTCATAAATATCGCCTATTTTACAACATACGTGTATATATATATTGGTGAACATAAGTGAAAATTATATGCATAGTTATGAATGTTGTTTGTTTACAGGTGGATAGCATCAGTACTTGGTTTCGTGGGTGGCGTACCAATACTTTACAGTTCCTCTGTGCGGATTGCTATTCGTGTTCTTCCGTCCGTCGTTCAGAGAATGGTTGATGAGTTCGCCATCAGTTCTGTACACACATATAAAAATAGTTAATATATATATATATATATATATCATTTATATAATTTTCTTTTGGATCTGTTCCCTTGTATGAATACCGTATCTTTGTATATAATATAATATATATAATATGTTATAATTATGTTAGTTGTTATTTATTCCTTAACTCTCTCCCTTTTTCTTGTGTTTTTTTTTCTTTTTTTTTATTAGTACCTAACATTGCTATTATGATGCCGTATTATATTGCATTAGCTGTTATTTGTATGTGCGCGCGACAAATTTTTCAACATGGTCGCTCGCGTGTCTCTTTGGTATGGCGTTGGTTTAATGTCAACAGTGACGTGTTGTTGAAATAACTAATTAATTGTTAATCACTATAATTTTATTTGGTAGTGTTCTGTAATATTGTTTTGTGTATTGCATTACCAGTTATTTCGTGTGGCATAACTTTATTCCTTTGCACTGAGTTCAATCATGTCTTGTCGCCAATATTCAGTTAGTCCATCTTGGTTAATTTCTAACCCATTTATGTGTTTATTGACCTTTCCTTATTTTCCCTATTAATTTATTATTGCATGTACTTGCTATTTGTTATTATTTTATGTAATGGAACAGTTCCTTATTAGTGATTAAAATTTATTTGTTAGATTAACATTGTCTGTAATTCTTTAGATTCTACTTATTTGATGCTGCGTCACTTACCTGGATCATTCCCACAACGTCGTCCAATTCTTCGATATGCCTTGGATACTTACTACGGTTGCCTTCAATCGTCTTATATCTGTGGCTATAAAGGTACTGTTTAATTCATTTAATTTAATATGTGTATAGTGCATTGTGTGTGCAACCGCTATTGTGCATTACAAAATCCACTTCTACATGTTAGATATAATAATATAACAATACTACGTAGATTAATACATAATAAAATATCCTTTTACTCCGGTTATATTTATTACTAACTCTCAATTAATCTATGTTAATTATTTTCTAACCACTTTCTATATTTATCAGCTATTTTATTTCTTCTTGTTAATCTGCGAAATCCATGCATGTACACTTCCTTGTATGGTGATTGATTGTTCACGAGGTAAGTTGCATTTTCACTGTTTTCGTTATTCGTTGAACTAACACGTTTTACATTCAAACAGTAATTGGAGCACTCGTAATAAACTTCTTTTCTTTTTCCAAGTTTCCGCTATCTGTGTCATTCGACGAACAGTGCCACGCCTCCACCGCACCGTTATAACATTTAGCGATGCTGATGCTGCTCTTTGCATTACGGCAATTGGAGTTAATTCGTTCGTTTATTTTCAGCTGGTGCATGGTGTTCCGCAAGCTGGGAGCCATAACCTATTTTGCACGTAGACCTTCTTGTATAATGATTACTTGTTTACAAGGTAACTTTCACTTTCCCTCTTTTAATTATTTACTGAATCGACACGTTGTATATTCAAACAATAATTGGAGTACACATAATAATTTTCCTTTTTTCTTTTTAGGTTTTCACTATCTGTATTGTTCGACGAACGGTGTCACACCTCCTTTTGATTTATCCATAATATAGTTATAACATTTAGTAACCTTGTATTTTGCACTGAGACAATTGAAACTAATTTATTCACTTATTTCAGGTAGCTGTCATACATTGCATTCCACGAACAACAATCCATAACTTATACCTGCACGTACACTTTCTTGTGTGCTGATCACTTGTTCACAAGGTAACTTTCACTTTCGCTAGTTAATTGTTCATTGAGTTAACACGTTTTATATTTAAGCAATAATTGAAACACGTATAATAATTTTCCTTTTTCCTTTTAGGTGTTCGATATCTGCATTATTCGACGAACAGCACTATAACATATACTACCGCACTACGTTGTCCAATGAAATCGCTTTATTCATTGCTTATTTCGATTATGCGCCAGTTTCAACTTGTTTAAATGCACCGGTCGCGGAATCCCTTTTACTTCAATCTTGACGTTTTGGTTCTGCAAGATTTCTAGCACTTTGTGTGGTCCAGTATATTGATCGGAGAATTTTCCTTTACTGGGTTCTTTTAGTAGATATATCGAATCTCCTATTTTAAAATCTTGAGGGTTGATTCGTCGATCGTAATATTCTTTTGGTCTTAGTTTGAATTTTATCAAATTTTCTCTTGCCATTCGTTGTACAGTGTTAATTTTATTGAACAGATCTTCGAGATATTCTGCGCATGTTGGTTCCATGTTCTCTTCGATTGTTACTTCACCGACAGGTTCTCTGGCTAGATGTCCAAAACTAATTTGTGCGGGGAGAATTTCGTTCCTTTCCTTCATTTTAGTTTTTATTTTGCGCCAAGACGCAAGTTTACTGACATCGATCCAATTATCCAATTGCTTGCTAATAGCATTCAAAATACAAATTTTTGAAAGTGCCGCAGCCATATTAACCCAAAAATATTTTGTATATAGTATAGTTTGATACCATTTATATTTTCTTGGGGCAATTATAAGATCGACACTACCTACTATGTTACCTACGTCAAATATTAGATGTAGTAACCAATAAAGTATTTTTAATCCAATTATAATCCAATGGCTAGCGTATTTATTCAAGTTTTTATATATATCTTCGACTGGTGATTCCTTATTTTCTCCCTTTTGATTTCTTTGAGCTCGTTGAACTTGCGTTTCTTCAGCTCGAAAATGTTTAGAATCCTTTTCCTTAGTTACCCTTTTTTCTTCTTCATTTACTTTATTCACAACACCTTTATTTTTCTCTACCTTTTCAGGATGAATAGTTTCACTGGAAGTGCTTATTTTAATTAAATTATTATTTATTTGTATGGAACGTTTAAGAATATTTTCGGTAGATTTAGAATTATTCTTTGAATTTTTATTACAAACCTTTTTGCTTATAGATTCTGTTTTGGATTTAGGGATAGCTATATTTTTATTTTCTATAGTGTGATCTTCCTTGCAATTTAATGATTTGGCTTTGAGTTCGATAAAGTTTCCTTCTGATGGTTTTATAGAAGTTTTTGAGTGAGATACACTCGCTATCTCTTTTCCTATTATGGTTGAAACATTCACGAATTTCGTGGAGTCTTGCTTTTGTATCTTTGCCAAGTCGAACGTGGAGAGGCAATTCGCACTTTCCGGCGGGTCCAATATCTCTGTGATATTAGGCAGTGGATAAGCGTTGCCTGTCGTCTAGTCGTTCAATTTCCTAGTTTCTGCTTCGTCTGAAGGTTCTTTGGCACTAATATTATTTATCTTGTTTGCTAATTCAGAAAATTTCTCACCCATGATCCTATCTATGGCACCGTGCGTCCTCTTATTATTTAACGTGACATTATCCCTCATCACAGCAACGGAGTGGTGTTTGCTTTGAAAAGTTGGTTGGTTGAAATGATCAGCATCTCTCTTTTGATTTAGATCTCTATCGAGGTATTTATTTGTGCGTTTTTCTTCCCAAGTTATTGCTCTTGTTTCTCTCCTGACATTTTCTTTTATTCCCGGGTTGTTTAGGTGTTTCCGCGACGACGGTACAAATCTCCAGTCCTGGCGGTTGTTTCGGTTATAATTATTCGAAGGTGTCGGATGTTGATATCGAAATCTATCGTTCGCTTGTTTTAATTCTCGCGTTGCTTTCACGGCTTGGCGGTACGCATCGTCCAAGGATTGGTATCCTGCTATTTTTACTCGTAAATACACCTCGTTTGGGAGCCCCTTAACGAAAGCTTCCCTCGTGTCTCGATCTATCCTATCTTGAAATACGGTGCCGTACTCGTACCTTTCCCCGTTCATTATTACCAGTCTGAGATCTTTGACGCGCTCTATGTAGTCCAAAATATCTTCTCCCGGTCGTTGAAATATTGTAGCTAATTGCCCTTTATATTCGTTAACCGTTTTTCCCGGATCGAACATATATTTTAATTTATTCCCGAAATCGTTTAAACTTATTATTTCTGTGTCTTCTATGGCGAGAAACGCGTGCCCGCGAAGCTTATTTGTTAATAATTTTACTAACTGAGATTCTTGATGCCTAGGAACCATGTTTCGCGCGCGCTCGCATGCTCTTAAAAATCGAAGTACCGAGGGTCGATGTCCGTCGAACACTGGTACTGTCTCTATTGCATCTTTTAACTTAATTGATTGGGGATTAACTTCTATCGGTATTGTCGCTTGTGAAATTATCGGCGATGATACGGGTGTCTTGATTTCCTTTTTTATTTTCAGTGAACGCACATCGTCTTGTAATTTATTCATTGTTGTACTCATGTCGCGAAAATTCGCATCCCATGCTTTAAGTTTTTCCGATAACATCAAGATCATGTCTTTGTCCAACGATTTTAATTTAGTCGCCATTGTTTCTCAAGTATATATTTTATTGACAAACGTGACAACCTTAGTCCTCTGTGGAGCGTATCGAACCGTTTAAACCAACTTTAATCCTCCGTGAAGCGTATCCCACCGCTCTTACCAAAATATTTACTATATATATATTAAATGTTACGTATTAGTTTATCGACATCGATCAAATTTTAAATTTAGAGTTTACTGAAAATTTTTTTTTGTTGTTGAGTTTGAATTTAGTCTGAAGGAAATTAATTTGAAATGATATTATTATGTATGTAATACTAGTTTAGATTTCTAATTAATTACGGTAGTTGCTGCCACCAGAAATAGTCTAAGGACTATTTCAAAATATTTTATTTCTATTAATTTCCGTTTAATAGGTAGCGTTAACTGATGCTGAATGCAACTGGTAAACGAATTTCACTTTTCGGCTAACCTGCGATGTGCAGGAATACTGGCACGGGAGAGGATTTAAGCTGGGATTAATAATTATTTGTCCTCGTTGAACGGATTTTATTTGAATGTGGAATCGCCTAGATTATTACCTTTATATATATATTTTATTAACCGGATATATGTATTTTTAGCGTTACTGGATCGGATAGGAATGTGAGATTTTTCGTCGTTTATATATATATATAAATTTATTTTTACGTTCGACTTCTTCTTCTCTTTTAGTTTCACTGTAACAGGTTGCCGTTAGAACCGAAACTCAATTCATTTCCTACGATGGATTTTGTTACCACGATCTGCTTGCCTTTAGAGTTTAATAATCGAGGATGATTCTAACGATCCTCTCTGTGTGGGACTCGTGTGATTTCGCAAGCCTTGCCCAAAGACGAGTAGTATTTTACCAACAGTGGGAGGAGGAATGCGAAGATCGACGGGTGTTTTGATAATCGAAAACACCGTTTGCACAAGCCAACACAGCGAACGATCCTTTGGTTAAATTTCCGAAGGGAAATTGTTCTCCTATTTCTCTCTTACGATCGCATGCGACGGTGGCAAGAATATCGGTTATTAGCAATGCCGGTATCTCTCTTAATTTTCGATTGACCCCGACGATGTATTTAATAGTCCTCTCTGTGCGGGATTTGTGTGATTTCGCAAGCCTTGTCCAAAGACGGGCAATATTCTGCCAACAATGGGAGGAGGAATGCGAAGATCAGTGGGTGGTTCAGTAGCTGAAAACACCGATCGCACAAGCCGACACAGCGGACAACTCCTTTTTATTTAAAGGTTAAACGATGATTCTATCTTCGAAACCGTTCGCGAAAATAAAACGGGATCGATGATAGGAAGTTCTAATTCGATTCTCGAGGGCAACGAA